>NW_028151359.1:0-44160 GCF_964638095.1 Poromitra crassiceps
GATTTTGGAAAAAAAAAAAAAAAATCCAAAATCAGACAGAGTGTTGAGACCAGAGAGGCTAAGACCGCATTGACTCAGTGCGGTATTCAGCCTCTCTGGTGTCAAGTCTGATTTTGGAAAAAAAAAAAAAAAATCCAAAATCAGACAGAGTGTTGACACCAGAGAGGCTAAGACCGCATTGACTCAGTGCGGTATTCAGCCTCTCTGGTGTCAAGTCTGATTTTGGAAAAAAAAAAAAAAAAATCCAAAATCAGACAGAGTGTTGAGACCAGAGAGGCTAAGACCGCATTGACTCAGTGCGGTATTCAGCCTCTCTGGTGTCAAGTCTGATTTTGGAAAAAAAAAAAAAAAAATCCAAAATCAGACAGAGTGTTGACACCAGAGAGGCTAAGACCGCATTGACTCAGTGCGGTATTCAGCCTCTCTGGTGTCAAGTCTGATTTTGGAGAAAAAGAAAAAAAAAATCCAAAATCAGACAGAGTGTTGACACCAGAGAGGCTAAGACCGCATTGACTCAGTGCGGTATTCAGCCTCTCTGGTGTCAAGTCTGATTTTGGAAAAAAAAAAAAAAAAATCCAAAATCAGACAGAGTGTTGAGACCAGAGAGGCTAAGACCGCATTGACTCAGTGCGGTATTCAGCCTCTCTGGTGTCAAGTCTGATTTTGGAAAAAAAAAAAAAAAAATCCAAAATCAGACAGAGTGTTGAGACCAGAGAGGCTAAGACCGCATTGACTCAGTGCGGTATTCAGCCTCTCTGGTGTCAAGTCTGATTTTGGAGAAAAAAAAAAAAAAAATCCAAAATCAGACAGAGTGTTGACACCAGAGAGGCTAAGACCGCATTGACTCAGTGCGGTATTCAGCCTCTCTGGTGTCAAGTCTGATTTTGGAAAAAAAAAAAAAAATCCAAAATCAGACAGAGTGTTGACAGACCAGAGAGGCTAAGACCGCATTGACTCAGTGCGGTATTCAGCCTCTCTGGTGTCAAGTCTGATTTTGGAAAAAAAAAAAAAAAAATCCAAAATCAGACAGAGTGTTGACACCAGAGAGGCTAAGACCGCATTGACTCAGTGCGGTATTCAGCCTCTCTGGTGTCAAGTCTGATTTTGGAAAAAAAAAAAAAAAATCCAAAATCAGACAGAGTGTTGACACCAGAGAGGCTAAGACCGCATTGACTCAGTGCGGTATTCAGCCTCTCTGGTGTCAAGTCTGATTTTGGAAAAAAAAAAAAAAAAATCCAAAATCAGACAGAGTGTTGACACCAGAGAGGCTAAGACCGCATTGACTCAGTGCGGTATTCAGCCTCTCTCGGTGTCAAGTCTGATTTTGGAAAAAAAAAAAAAAAATCCAAAATCAGACAGAGTGTTGAGACCAGAGAGGCTAAGACCGCATTGACTCAGTGCGGTATTCAGCCTCTCTGGTGTCAAGTCTGATTTTGGAAAAAAAAAAAAAAAAATCCAAAATCAGACAGAGTGTTGACACCAGAGAGGCTAAGACCGCATTGACTCAGTGCGGTATTCAGCCTCTCTGGTGTCAAGTCTGATTTTGGAAAAAAAAAAAAAAAAATCCAAAATCAGACAGAGTGTTGAGACCAGAGAGGCTAAGACCGCATTGACTCAGTGCGGTATTCAGCCTCTCTGGTGTCAAGTCTGATTTTGGAAAAAAAAAAAAAAAAATCCAAAATCAGACAGAGTGTTGACACCAGAGAGGCTAAGACCGCATTGACTCAGTGCGGTATTCAGCCTCTCTGGTGTCAAGTCTGATTTTGGAAAAAAAAAAAAAAAATCCAAAATCAGACAGAGTGTTGAGACCAGAGAGGCTAAGACCGCATTGACTCAGTGCGGTATTCAGCCTCTCTGGTGTCAAGTCTGATTTTGGAAAAAAAAAAAAAAAATCCAAAATCAGACAGAGTGTTGACACCAGAGAGGCTAAGACCGCATTGACTCAGTGCGGTATTCAGCCTCTCTGGTGTCAAGTCTGATTTTGGAAAAAAAAAAAAAAAAATCCAAAATCAGACAGAGTGTTGAGACCAGAGAGGCTAAGACCGCATTGACTCAGTGCGGTATTCAGCCTCTCTGGTGTCAAGTCTGATTTTGGAGAAAAAAAAAAAAAAATCCAAAATCAGACAGAGTGTTGAGACCAGAGAGGCTAAGACCGCATTGACTCAGTGCGGTATTCAGCCTCTCTGGTGTCAAGTCTGATTTTGGAAAAAAAAAAAAAAAATCCAAAATCAGACAGAGTGTTGACACCAGAGAGGCTAAGACCGCATTGACTCAGTGCGGTATTCAGCCTCTCTGGTGTCAAGTCTGATTTTGGAAAAAAAAAAAAAAAATCCAAAATCAGACAGAGTGTTGACACCAGAGAGGCTAAGACCGCATTGACTCAGTGCGGTATTCAGCCTCTCTGGTGTCAAGTCTGATTTTGGAAAAAAAAAAAAAAAAATCCAAAATCAGACAGAGTGTTGAGACCAGAGAGGCTAAGACCGCATTGACTCAGTGCGGTATTCAGCCTCTCTGGTGTCAAGTCTGATTTTGGAAAAAAAAAAAAAAAAATCCAAAATCAGACAGAGTGTTGAGACCAGAGAGGCTAAGACCGCATTGACTCAGTGCAGTATTCAGCCTCTCTGGTGTCAAGTCTGATTTTGGAGAAAAAAAAAAAAAAAAATCCAAAATCAGACAGAGTGTTGACACCAGAGAGGCTAAGACCGCATTGACTCAGTGCGGTATTCAGCCTCTCTGGTGTCAAGTCTGATTTTGGAAAAAAAAAAAAAAAATCCAAAATCAGACAGAGTGTTGACACCAGAGAGGCTAAGACCGCATTGACTCAGTGCGGTATTCAGCCTCTCTGGTGTCAAGTCTGATTTTGGAAAAAAAAAAAAAATATCCAAAATCAGACAGAGTGTTGACACCAGAGAGGCTAAGACCGCATTGACTCAGTGCGGTATTCAGCCTCTCTCGTGTCAAGTCTGATTTTGGAGAAAAAAAAAAAAAAATCCAAAATCAGACAGAGTGTTGACACCAGAGAGGCTAAGACCGCATTGACTCAGTGCGGTATTCAGCCTCTCTGGTGTCAAGTCTGATTTTGGAAAAAAAAAAAAAAAAATCCAGAATCAGACAGAGTGTTGAGACCAGAGAGGCTAAGACCGCATTGACTCAGTGCGGTATTCAGCCTCTCTGGTGTCAAGTCTGATTTTGGAAAAAAAAAAAAAAAAATCCAAAATCAGACAGAGTGTTGAGACCAGAGAGGCTAAGACCGCATTGACTCAGTGCGGTATTCAGCCTCTCTGGTGTCAAGTCTGATTTTGGAAAAAAATAAAAAAAAATCCAAAATCAGACAGAGTGTTGACACCAGAGAGGCTAAGACCGCATTGACTCAGTGCGGTATTCAGCCTCTCTGGTGTCAAGTCTGATTTTGGAAAAAAAAAAAAAAAAAATCCAAAATCAGACAGAGTGTTGAGACCAGAGAGGCTAAGACCGCATTGACTCAGTGCGGTATTCAGCCTCTCTGGTGTCAAGTCTGATTTTGGAAAAAAAAAAAAAAAAATCCAAAATCAGACAGAGTGTTGACACCAGAGAGGCTAAGACCGCATTGACTCAGTGCGGTATTCAGCCTCTCTGGTGTCAAGTCTGATTTTGGAAAAAAAAAAAAAAAAAATCCAGAATCAGACAGAGTGTTGAGACCAGAGAGGCTAAGACCGCATTGACTCAGTGCGGTATTCAGCCTCTCTGGTGTCAAGTCTGATTTTGGAAAAAAAAAAAAAAAAATCCAAAATCAGACAGAGTGTTGAGACCAGAGAGGCTAAGACCGCATTGACTCAGTGCGGTATTCAGCTTCTCTGGTGTCAAGTCTGATTTTGGAAAAAAAAAAAAAAAAAATCCAAAATCAGACAGAGTGTTGAGACCAGAGAGGCTAAGACCGCATTGACTCAGTGCGGTATTCAGCCTCTCTGGTGTCAAGTCTGATTTTGGAAAAAAAAAAAAAAAATCCAAAATCAGACAGAGTGTTGACACCAGAGAGGCTAAGACCGCATTGACTCAGTGCGGTATTCAGCCTCTCTGGTGTCAAGTCTGATTTTGGGAAAAAAAAAAAAAAAATCCAAAATCAGACAGAGTGTTGAGACCAGAGAGGCTAAGACCGCATTGACTCAGTGCAGTATTCAGCCTCTCTGGTGTCAAGTCTGATTTTGGAGAAAAAGAAAAAAAAATCCAAAATCAGACAGAGTGTTGACACCAGAGAGGCTAAGACCGCATTGACTCAGTGCGGTATTCAGCCTCTCTGGTGTCAAGTCTGATTTTGGAAAAAAAAAAAAAAAATCCAAAATCAGACAGAGTGTTGACACCAGAGAGGCTAAGACCGCATTGACTCAGTGCGGTATTCAGCCTCTCTGGTGTCAAGTCTGATTTTGGAAAAAAAAAAAAAAAATCCAAAATCAGACAGAGTGTTGACACCAGAGAGGCTAAGACCGCATTGACTCAGTGCGGTATTCAGCCTCTCTGGTGTCAAGTCTGATTTTGGAAAAAAAAAAAAAAAATCCAAAATCAGACAGAGTGTTGACACCAGAGAGGCTAAGACCGCATTGACTCAGTGCGGTATTCAGCCTCTCTGGTGTCAAGTCTGATTTTGGAAAAAAAAAAAAAAAAATATCAGAATCAGACAGAGTGTTGAGACCAGAGAGGCTAAGACCGCATTGACTCAGTGCGGTATTCAGCCTCTCTGGTGTCAAGTCTGATTTTGGAAAAAAAAAAAAAAAAATCCAAAATCAGACAGAGTGTTGAGACCAGAGAGGCTAAGACCGCATTGACTCAGTGCGGTATTCAGCCTCTCTGGTGTCAAGTCTGATTTTGGAAAAAAAAAAAAAAAAATCCAAAATCAGACAGAGTGTTGACACCAGAGAGGCTAAGACCGCATTGACTCAGTGCGGTATTCAGCCTCTCTGGTGTCAAGTCTGATTTTGGAAAAAAAAAAAAAAAAAATCCAAAATCAGACAGAGTGTTGACACCAGAGAGGCTAAGACCGCATTGACTCAGTGCGGTATTCAGCCTCTCTGGTGTCAAGTCTGATTTTGGGAAAAAAAAAAAAAAAATCCAAAATCAGACAGAGTGTTGAGACCAGAGAGGCTAAGACCGCATTGACTCAGTGCAGTATTCAGCCTCTCTGGTGTCAAGTCTGATTTTGGAGAAAAAGAAAAAAAAAAATCAAAAATCAGACAGAGTGTTGACACCAGAGAGGCTAGACCGCATTGACTCAGTGCGGTATTCAGCCTCTCTGGTGTCAAGTCTGATTTTGGAAAAAAAAAAAAAAAATCCAAAATCAGACAGAGTGTTGACACCAGAGAGGCTAAGACCGCATTGACTCAGTGCGGTATTCAGCCTCTCTGGTGTCAAGTCTGATTTTGGAAAAAAAAAAAAAAAAAAAATCCAAAATCAGACAGAGTGTTGAGACCAGAGAGGCTAAGACCGCATTGACTCAGTGCAGTATTCAGCCTCTCTGGTGTCAAGTCTGATTTTGGAAAAAAAAAAAAAAAAAATCCAAAATCAGACAGAGTGGTTGACACCAGAGAGGCTAAGACCGCATTGACTCAAGTGCGGTATTCAGCCTCTCTGGTGTCAAGTCTGATTTTGGAAAAAAAAAAAAAAAAAATCCAAAATCAGACAGAGTGTTGACACCAGAGAGGCTAAGACCGCATTGACTCAGTGCGGTATTCAGCCTCTCTGGTGTCAAGTCTGATTTTGGAAAAAAAAAAAAAAAAATCCAAAATCAGACAGAGTGTTGAGACCAGAGAGGCTAAGACCGCATTGACTCAGTGCGGTATTCAGCCTCTCTGGTGTCAAGTCTGATTTTGGAAAAAAAAAAAAAAAATCCAAAATCAGACAGAGTGTTGACACCAGAGAGGCTAAGACCGCATTGACTCAGTGCGGTATTCAGCCTCTCTGGTGTCAAGTCTGATTTTGGAAAAAAAAAAAAAAAAATCCAAAATCAGACAGAGTGTTTGAGACCAGAGAGGCTAAGACCGCATTGACTCAGTGCAGTATTCAGCCTCTCTGGTGTCAAGTCTGATTTTGGAGAAAAAGAAAAAAAAATCAAAAATCAGACAGAGTGTTGACACCAGAGAGGCTAAGACCGCATTGACTCAGTGCGGTATTCAGCCTCTCTGGTGTCAAGTCTGATTTTGGAAAAAAAAAAAAAAAATCCAAAATCAGACAGAGTGTTGACACCAGAGAGGCTAAGACCGCATTGACTCAGTGCGGTATTCAGCCTCTCTGGTGTCAAGTCTGATTTTGGAAAAAAAAAAAAAAAAAATCCAAAATCAGACAGAGTGTTGACACCAGAGAGGCTAAGACCGCATTGACTCAGTGCGGTATTCAGCCTCTCTGGTGTCAAGTCTGATTTTGGAAAAAAAAAAAAAAAAAATCCAAAATCAGACAGAGTGTTTGACACCAGAGAGGCTAAGACCGCATTGACTCAGTGCGGTATTCAGCCTCTCTGGTGTCAAGTCTGATTTTGGAAAAAAAAAAAAAAAAAATCCAAAATCAGACAGAGTGTTGACACCAGAGAGGCTAAGACCGCATTGACTCAGTGCGGTATTCAGCCTCTCTGGTGTCAAGTCTGATTTTGGGAAAAAAAAAAAAAAAAAATCCAAAATCAGACAGAGTGTTGAGACCAGAGAGGCTAAGACCGCATTGACTCAGTGCGGTATTCAGCCTCTCTGGTGTCAAGTCTGATTTTGGAAAAAAAAAAAAAAAAATCCAAAATCAGACAGAGTGTTGACACCAGAGAGGCTAAGACCGGCATTGACTCAGTGCGGTATTCAGCCTCTCTGGTGTCAAGTCTGATTTTGGAAAAAAAAAAAAAAAAAAATCCAAAATCAGACAGAGTGTTGACACCAGAGAGGCTAAGACCGCATTGACTCAGTGCGGTATTCAGCCTCTCTGGTGTCAAGTCTGATTTTGGAAAAAAAAAAAAAAAAAATCCAAAATCAGACAGAGTGTTGAGACCAGAGAGGCTAAGACCGCATTGACTCAGTGCGGTATTCAGCCTCTCTGGTGTCAAGTCTGATTTTGGAAAAAAAAAAAAAAAAAATCCAAAATCAGACAGAGTGTTGACACCAGAGAGGCTAAGACCGCATTGACTCAGTGCGGTATTCAGCCTCTCTGGTGTCAAGTCTGATTTTGGAAAAAAAAAAAAAAAAATCAAAATCAGACAGAGTGTTGAGACCAGAGAGGCTAAGACCGCATTGACTCAGTGCAGGTATTCAGCCTCTCTGGTGTCAAGTCTGATTTTGGAGAAAAAAAAAAAAAAAAATCCAAAATCAGACAGAGTGTTGAGACCAGAGAGGCTAAGACCGCATTGACTCAGTGCGGTATTCAGCTCTCTGGTGTCAAGTCTGATTTTGGAGAAAAAGAAAAAAAAAATCCAAAATCAGACAGAGTGTTGACACCAGAGAGGCTAAGACCGCATTGACTCAGTGCGGTATTCAGCCTCTCTGTGTCAAGTCTGATTTGGAAAAAAAAAAAAAAAATCCAAAATCAGACAGAGTGTTGACACCAGAGAGGCTAAGACCGCATTGACTCAGTGCGGTATTCAGCCTCTCTGGTGTCAAGTCTGATTTTGGAAAAAAAAAAAAAAAAATCCAAAATCAGACAGAGTGTTGACACCAGAGAGGCTAAGACCGCATTGACTCAGTGCGGTATTCAGCCTCTCTGGTGTCAAGTCTGATTTTGGAAAAAAAAAAAAAAAATAAAAATCAGACAGAGTGTTGACACCAGAGAGGCTAAGACCGCATTGACTCAGTGCGGTATTCAGCCTCTCTGTGTCAAGTCTGATTTTGGAAAAAAAAAAAAAAAATCCAAATCAGACAGAGTGTTGAGACCAGAGAGGCTAAGACCGCATTGACTCAGTGCGGTATTCAGCCTCTCTGGTGTCAAGTCTGATTTTGGAAAAAAAAAAAAAAATCCAAAATCAGACAGAGTGTTGACACCAGAGAGGCTAAGACCGCATTGACTCAGTGCAGTATTCAGCCTCTCTGGTGTCAAGTCTGATTTTGGAAAAAAAAAAAAATATCCAAAATCAGACAGAGTGGTTGACACCAGAGAGGCTAAGACCGCATTGACTCAGTGCGGTATTCAGCCTCTCTGGTGTCAAGTCTGATTTGGAAAAAAAAAAAAAAAAAATCCAAAATCAGACAGAGTGTTGAGACCAGAGAGGCTAAGACCGCATTGACTCAGTGCGGTATTCAGCCTCTCTGGTGTCAAGTCTGATTTTGGAAAAAAAAAAAAAAAAAATCCAAAATCAGACAGAGTGTTGAGACCAGAGAGGCTAAGACCGCATTGACTCAGTGCGGTATTCAGCTCTCTGGTGTCAAGTCTGATTTTGGAAAAAAAAAAAAAAAATCCAAAATCAGACAGAGTGTTGAGACCAGAGAGGCTAAGACCGCATTGACTCAGTGCGGTATTCAGCCTCTCTGGTGTCAAGTCTGATTTTGGAAAAAAAAAAAAAAAAAAATCCAAAATCAGACAGAGTGTTGACACCAGAGAGGCTAAGACCGCATTGACTCAGTGCGGTATTCAGCCTCTCTGGTGTCAAGTCTGATTTGGAAAAAAAAAAAAAAAAATCCAAAATCAGACAGAGTGTTGACACCAGAGAGGCTAAGACCGCATTGACTCAGTGCGGTATTCAGCCTCTCTGGTGTCAAGTCTGATTTTGGAAAAAAAAAAAAAAAAATCCAAAATCAGACAGAGTGTTGACACCAGAGAGGCTAAGACCGCATTGACTCAGTGCGGTATTCAGCCTCTCTCGTGTCAAGTCTGATTTTGGAAAAAAAAAAAAAAAATCCAAAATCAGACAGAGTGTTGACACCAGAGAGGCTAAGACCGCATTGACTCAGTGCGGTATTCAGCCTCTCTGGTGTCAAGTCTGATTTTGGAAAAAAAAAAAAAAAATCCAAAAATCAGACAGAGTGTTGACACCAGAGAGGCTAAGACCGCATTGACTCAGTGCGGTATTCAGCCTCTCTGGTGTCAAGTCTGATTTTGGAAAAAAAAAAAAAAAAAATCCAAAATCAGACAGAGTGTTGACACCAGAGAGGCTAAGACCGCATTGACTCAGTGCGGTATTCAGCCTCTCTCGTGTCAAGTCTGATTTTGGAAAAAAAAAAAAAAATCCAAAATCAGACAGAGTGTTGACACCAGAGAGGCTAAGACCGCATTGACTCAGTGCGGTATTCAGCCTCTCTGGTGTCAAGTCTGATTTTGGAAAAAAAAAAAAAAAAATCCAAAATCAGACAGAGTGTTGAGACCAGAGAGGCTAAGACCGCATTGACTCAGTGCGGTATTCAGCCTCTCTGGTGTCAAGTCTGATTTTGGGAAAAAAAAAAAAAAATCCAAAATCAGACAGAGTGTTGACACCAGAGAGGCTAAGACCGCATTGACTCAGTGCGGTATTCAGCCTCTCTGGTGTCAAGTCTGATTTTGGAAAAAAAAAAAAAAAAATCCAAAATCAGACAGAGTGTTGACACCAGAGAGGCTAAGACCGCATTGACTCAGTGCGGTATTCAGCCTCTCTGGTGTCAAGTCTGATTTTGGAAAAAAAAAAAAAAAAAATCCAAAATCAGACAGAGTGTTGAGACCAGAGAGGCTAAGACCGCATTGACTCAGTGCGGTATTCAGCCTCTCTGGTGTCAAGTCTGATTTTGGAAAAAAAAAAAAAAAAATCCAAAATCAGACAGAGTGTTGACACCAGAGAGGCTAAGACCGCATTGACTCAGTGCGGTATTCAGCCTCTCTGGTGTCAAGTCTGATTTTGGAAAAAAAAAAAAAAAAAATCCAAAATCAGACAGAGTGTTGACACCAGAGAGGCTAAGACCGCATTGACTCAGTGCGGTATTCAGCCTCTCTGGTGTCAAGTCTGATTTTGAAAAAAAAAAAAAAAAAAATCCAAAATCAGACAGAGTGTTGAGACCAGAGAGGCTAAGACCGCATTGACTAAGTGCGGTATTCAGCCTCTCTGGTGTCAAGTCTGATTTTGGAAAAAAAAAAAAAAAAAATCCAAAATCAGACAGAGTGTTGACACCAGAGAGGCTAAGACCGCATTGACTCAGTGCGGTATTCAGCCTCTCTGGTGTCAAGTCTGATTTTGGAAAAAAAAAAAAAAAAAATCCAAAATCAGACAGAGTGTTGAGACCAGAGAGGCTAAGACCGCATTGACTCAGTGCAGTATTCAGCCTCTCTGGTGTCAAGTCTGATTTTGGAGAAAAGAAAAAAAAAATCAAAATCAGACAGAGTGTTGACACCAGAGAGGCTAAGACCGCATTGACTCAGTGCGGTATTCAGCCTCTCTGGTGTCAAGTCTGATTTTGGAAAAAAAAAAAAAAAAAATCCAAAATCAGACAGAGTGTTGAGACCAGAGAGGCTAAGACCGCATTGACTAAGTGCGGTATTCAGCCTCTCTGGTGTCAAGTCTGATTTTGGAAAAAAAAAAAAAAAAAAATCCAAAATCAGACAGAGTGTTGACACCAGAGAGGCTAAGACCGCATTGACTCAGTGCGGTATTCAGCCTCTCTGGTGTCAAGTCTGATTTTGGAAAAAAAAAAAAAAAAAAAATCCAGAATCAGACAGAGTGTTGAGACCAGAGAGGCTAAGACCGCATTGACTCAGTGCGGTATTCAGCTTATCTGGTGTCAAGTCTGATTTTGGAAAAAAAAAAAAAAAAAATCCAAAATCAGACAGAGTGTTGAGACCAGAGAGGCTAAGACCGCATTGACTCAGTGCGGTATTCAGCCTCTCTGGTGTCAAGTCTGATTTTGGAAAAAAAAAAAAAAAAAATCCAAAATCAGACAGAGTGTTGACACCAGAGAGGCTAAGACCGCATTGACTCAGTGCGGTATTCAGCCTCTCTGGTGTCAAGTCTGATTTTGGAAAAAAATAAAAAAAAATCCAAAATCAGACAGAGTGTTGAGACCAGAGAGGCTAAGACCGCATTGACTCAGTGCAGTATTCAGCCTCTCTGGTGTCAAGTCTGATTTTGGAGAAAAAGAAAAAAAAAATCCAAAATCAGACAGAGTGTTGACACCAGAGAGGCTAAGACCGCATTGACTCAGTGCGGTATTCAGCCTCTCTGGTGTCAAGTCTGATTTTGGAAAAAAAAAAAAAAAATCCAAAATCAGACAGAGTGTTGACACCAGAGAGGCTAAGACCGCATTGACTCAGTGCGGTATTCAGCCTCTCTGGTGTCAAGTCTGATTTGGAAAAAAAAAAAAAAAAATCCAAAATCAGACAGAGTGTTGACACCAGAGAGGCTAAGACCGCATTGACTCAGTGCGGTATTCAGCCTCTCTCGTGTCAAGTCTGATTTTGGAAAAAAAAAAAAAAATCCAAAATCAGACAGAGTGTTGACACCAGAGAGGCTAAGACCGCATTGACTCAGTGCGGTATTCAGCCTCTCTGGTGTCAAGTCTGATTTTGAAAAAAAAAAAAAAAAAAAATCCAGAATCAGACAGAGTGTTGAGACCAGAGAGGCTAAGACCGCATTGACTCAGTGCGGTATTCAGCCTCTCTGGTGTCAAGTCTGATTTGGAAAAAAAAAAAAAAAAAATCCAAAATCAGACAGAGTGTTGAGACCAGAGAGGCTAAGACCGCATTGACTCAGTGCGGTATTCAGCTTCTCTGGTGTCAAGTCTGATTTTGGAAAAAAAAAAAAAAAAATCCAAAATCAGACAGAGTGTTGAGACCAGAGAGGCTAAGACCGCATTGACTCAGTGCGGTATTCAGCCTCTCTGGTGTCAAGTCTGATTTTGGAAAAAAAAAAAAAAAAAATCCAAAATCAGACAGAGTGTTGACACCAGAGAGGCTAAGACCGCATTGACTCAGTGCGGTATTCAGCCTCTCTGGTGTCAAGTCTGATTTTGGAAAAAAAAAAAAAAAAAAAATCCAAAATCAGACAGAGTGTTGAGACAGAGAGGGCTAAGACCGCATTGACTCAGTGCAGTATTCAGCCTCTCTGGTGTCAAGTCTGATTTTGGAGAAAAAGAAAAAAAAAATCCAAAATCAGACAGAGTGTTGACACCAGAGAGGCTAAGACCGCATTGACTCAGTGCGGTATTCAGCCTCTCTGGTGTCAAGTCTGATTTTGGAAAAAAAAAAAAAAAATCCAAAATCAGACAGAGTGTTGACACCAGAGAGGCTAAGACCGCATTGACTCAGTGCGGTATTCAGCCTCTCTGGTGTCAAGTCTGATTTTGGAAAAAAAAAAAAAAAAATCCAAAATCAGACAGAGTGTTGACACCAGAGAGGCTAAGACCGCATTGACTCAGTGCGGTATTCAGCCTCTCTCGTGTCAAGTCTGATTTTGGAAAAAAAAAAAAAAATCCAAAATCAGACAGAGTGTTGACACCAGAGAGGCTAAGACCTGCATTGACTCAGTGCGGTATTCAGCCTCTCTGGTGTCAAGTCTGATTTTGGAAAAAAAAAAAAAAAAAAATCCAGAATCAGACAGAGTGTTGAGACCAGAGAGGCTAAGACCGCATTGACTCAGTGCGGTATTCAGCTTCTCTGGTGTCAAGTCTGATTTTGGAAAAAAAAAAATAATAATCCAAAATCAGACAGAGTGTTGAGACCAGAGAGGCTAAGACCGCATTGACTCAGTGCGGTATTCAGCCTCTCTGGTGTCAAGTCTGATTTGGAAAAAAAAAAAAAAAAAACCAAAATCAGACAGAGTGTTGACACCAGAGAGGCTAAGACCGCATTGACTCAGTGCGGTATTCAGCCTCTCTGGTGTCAAGTCTGATTTTGGAAAAAAAAAAAAAAAAAAATCCAAAATCAGACAGAGTGTTGAGACCAGAGAGGCTAAGACCGCATTGACTAAGTGCGGTATTCAGCCTCTCTGGTGTCAAGTCTGATTTTGGAAAAAAAAAAAAAAAAAACCAAAATCAGACAGAGTGTTGACACCAGAGAGGCTAAGACCGCATTGACTCAGTGCGGTATTCAGCTCTCTGGTGTCAAGTCTGATTTTGGGAAAAAAAAAATAAAAAAATCCAAAATCAGACAGAGTGTTGAGACCAGAGAGGCTAAGACCGCATTGACTCAGTGCAGTATTCAGCCTCTCTGGTGTCAAGTCTGATTTTGGAGAAAAAGAAAAAAAAAAATTAAAAATCAGACAGAGTGTTGACACCAGAGAGGCTAAGACCGCATTGACTCAGTGCGGTATTCAGCCTCTCTGGTGTCAAGTCTGATTTTGGAAAAAAAAAAAAAAAATCCAAAATCAGACAGAGTGTTGACACCAGAGAGGCTAAGACCGCATTGACTCAGTGTGGTATTCAGCCTCTCTGGTGTCAAGTCTGATTTGGAAAAAAAAAAAAAAAAATCCAAAATCAGACAGAGTGTTGAGACCAGAGAGGCTAAGACCGCATTGACTCAGTGCAGTATTCAGCCTCTCTGGTGTCAAGTCTGATTTGTAAAAAAAAAAAAAAAAATCCAAAATCAGACAGAGTGTTGACACCAGAGAGGCTAAGACCGCATTGACTCAGTGCTGTATTCAGCCTCTCTGGTGTCAAGTCTGATTTTGGAAAAAAAAAAAAAAAAAATCCAAAATCAGACAGAGTGTTGACACCAGAGAGGCTAAGACCGCATTGACTCAGTGCGGTATTCAGCCTCTCTGGTGTCAAGTCTGATTTTGGAAAAAAAAAAAAAAAAAATCCAAAATCAGACAGAGTGTTGAGACCAGAGAGGCTAAGACCGCATTGACTCAGTGCGGTATTCAGCCTCTCTGGTGTCAAGTCTGATTTTGGAAAAAAAAAAAAAAAAATCCAAAATCAGACAGAGTGTTGACACCAGAGAGGCTAAGACCGCATTGACTCAGTGCGGTATTCAGCTTCTCTGGTGTCAAGTCTGATTTTGGAAAAAAAAAAAAAAAAAATCCAAAATCAGACAGAGTGTTGAGACCAGAGAGGCTAAGACCGCATTGACTCAGTGCGGTATTCAGCCTCTCTGGTGTCAAGTCTGATTTTGGAAAAAAAAAAAAAAAAATCCAAAATCAGACAGAGGGTTTGACACCAGAGAGGCTAAGACCGCATTGACTCAGTGCGGTATTCAGCCTCTCTGGTGTCAAGTCTGATTTTGGAAAAAAAAAAAAAAAAAAATCCAAAATCAGACAGAGTGTTGAGACCAGAGAGGCTAAGACCGCATTGACTCAGTGCAGTATTCAGCCTCTCTGGTGTCAAGTCTGATTTTGGAGAAAAAGAAAAAAAAAATCCAAAATCAGACAGAGTGTTGACACCAGAGAGGCTAAGACCGCATTGACTCAGTGCGGTATTCAGCCTCTCTGGTGTCAAGTCTGATTTTGGAAAAAAAAAAAAAAATCCAAAATCAGACAGAGTGTTGACACCAGAGAGGCTAAGACCGCATTGACTCAGTGCGGTATTCAGCCTCTCTGGTGTCAAGTCTGATTTTGGAAAAAAAAAAAAAAAATCCAAAATCAGACAGAGTGTGACACCAGAGAGGCTAAGACCGCATTGACTCAGTGCGGTATTCAGCCTCTCTCGTGTCAAGTCTGATTTTGGAAAAAAAAAAAAAATTCCAAAATCAGACAGAGTGTTGACACCAGAGAGGCTAATACCGCACTGAGTCAATGCGGTCTTAGCCTCTCTGGTGTCAACACTCTGTCTGATTTTGGATTTTTTTTTTTTTTTCCAAAATCAGACTTGACACGAGAGAGGCTGAATACCGCACTGAGTCAATGCGGTCTTAGCCTCTCTGGTGTCAACACTCTGTCTGATTTTGGATTTTTTTTTTTTTTTTCCCAAAATCAGACTTGACACCAGAGAGGCTGAATACCGCACTGAGTCAATGCGGTCTTAGCCTCTCTGGTGTCAACACTCTGTCTGATTTTGGATTTTTTTTTTTTTTTTTCCAAAATCAGACTTGACACCAGAGAGGCTGAATACCGCACTGAGTCAATGCGGTCTTAGCCTCTCTGGTGTCAACACTCTGTCTGATTTTGGATTTTTTTTTTCTTTTTCTCCAAAATCAGACTTGACACCAGAGAGGCTGAATACTGCACTGAGTCAATGCGGTCTTAGCCTCTCTGGTCTCAACACTCTGTCTGATTTTGGATTTTTTTTTTTTTTTTTCCAAAATCTGACTTGACACCAGAGAGGCTGAATACCGCACTGAGTCAATGCGGTCTTAGCCTCTCTGGTGTCAACACTCTGTCTGATTTTGGATTTTTTTTTTTTTTTTCCAAAATCAGACTTGACACCAGAGAGGCTGAATACCGCACTGAGTCAATGCGGTCTTAGCCTCTCTGGTCTCAACACTCTGTCTGATTTGGATTTTTTTTTTTTTTTTTCCAAAATCAGACTTGACACCAGAGAAGCTGAATACCGCACTGAGTCAATGCGGTCTTAGCCTCTCTGGTGTCAACACTCTGTCTGATTTTGGATTTTTTTTTTTTTTTTTCCAAAATCAGACTTGACACCAGAGAGGCTGAATACCGCACTGAGTCAATGCGGTCTTAGCCTCTCTGGTCTCAACACTCTGTCTGATTTGGATTTTTTTTTTTTTTTTTTCCAAAATCAGACTTGACACCAGAGAGGCTGAATACCGCACTGAGTCAATGCGGTCTTAGCCTCTCTGGTGTCAACACTCTGTCTGATTTTGGATTTTTTTTTTTTTTTTTTCCAAAATCAGACTTGACACCAGAGAGCTGAATACTGCACTGAGTCAATGCGGTCTTAGCCTCTCTGGTGTCAACACTCTGTCTGATTTTGGATTTTTTTTTTTTTTTTACAAAATCAGACTTGACACCAGAGAGGCTGAATACTGCACTGAGTCAATGCGGTCTTAGCCTCTCTGGTCTCAACACTCTGTCTGATTTTGGATTTTTTTTTTTTTTTTCCAAAATCAGACTTGACACCAGAGAGGCTGAATACCACACTGAGTCAATGCGGTCTTAGCCTCTCTGGTGTCAACACTCTGTCTGATTTTGGATTTTTTTTTTTTTTTCCAAAATCAGACTTGACACCAGAGAGGCTGAATACCGCACTGAGTCAATGCGGTCTTAGCCTCTCTGGTGTCAACACTCTGTCTGATTTTAATTTTTTTTTCTTTTTTCTCCAAAATCAGACTTGACACCAGAGAGGCTGAATACTGCACTGAGTCAATGCGGTCTTAGCCTCTCTGGTCTCAACACTCTGTCTGATTTTGGATTTTTTTTTTTTTTTCCCAAAATCAGACTTGACACCAGAGAGGCTGAATACCGCACTGAGTCAATGCGGTCTTAGCCTCTCTGGTGTCAACACTCTGTCTGATTTTGGATTTTTTTTTTTTTTTTCCAAAATCAGACTTGACACCAGAGAGGCTGAATACCGCACTTAGTCAATGCGGTCCTTAGCCTCTCTGGTCTCAACACTCTGTCTGATTTTGGATTTTTTTTTTTTTTTTTTCCAAAATCAGACTTGACACCAGAGAGGCTGAATACCGCACTGAGTCAATGCGGTCTTAGCCTCTCTGGTGTCAACACTCTGTCTGATTTTGGATTTTTTTTTTTTTTTTTCAAAATCAGACTTGACACCAGAGAGGCTGAATACCGCACTGAGTCAATGCGGTCTTAGCCTCTCTGGTCTCAACACTCTGTCTGATTTTGGATTATTATTTTTTTTTTCCAAAATCAGACTTGACACCAGAGAAGCTGAATACCGCACTGAGTCAATGCGGTCTTAGCCTCTCTGGTCTCAACACTCTGTCTGATTCTGGATTTTTTTTTTTTTTTTTTTTCCAAATCAGACTTGACACAAGAGAGGCTGAATACCGCACTGAGTCAATGCGGTCTTAGCCTCTCTGGTGTCAACACTCTGTCTGATTTTGGATTTTTTTTTTTTTTTCCAAAATCAGACTTGACACGAGAGAGGCTGAATACCGCACTGAGTCAATGCGGTCTTAGCCTCTCTGGTGTCAACACTCTGTCTGATTTTGGATTTTTTTTTTTTTTTCCAAAATCAGACTTGACACCAGAGAGGCTGAATACCGCACTGAGTCAATGCGGTCTTAGCCTCTCTGGTGTCAACACTCTGTCTGATTTTGGATTTTTTTTTTTTTTTCCAAAATCAGACTTGACACCAGAGAGGCTGAATACCGCACTGAGTCAATGCGGTCTTAGCCTCTCTGTGTCAACACTCTGTCTGATTTTGGATTTTTTTTTTCTTTTTCTCCAAAATCAGACTTGACACCAGAGAGGCTGAATACTGCACTGAGTCAATGCGGTCTTAGCCTCTCTGGTCTCAACACTCTGTCTGATTTTGGATTTTTTTTTTTTTTTTTCCAAAATCAGACTTGACACCAGAGAGGCTGAATACCGCACTGAGTCAATGCGGTCTTAGCCTCTCTGGTGTCAACACTCTGTCTGATTTTGGATTTTTTTTTTTTTTTTTCCAAAATCAGACTTGACACCAGAGAGGCTGAATACCGCACTGAGTCAATGCGGTCTTAGCCTCTCTGGTCTCACACTCTGTCTGATTTGGATTTTTTTTTTTTTTTTTTCCAAAATCAGACTTGACACCAGAGAAGCTGAATACCGCACTGAGTCAATGCGGTCTTAGCCTCTCTGGTCTCAACACTCTGTCTGATTTTGGATTTTTTTTTTTTTTTTCCAAAATCAGACTTGACACCAGAGAGGCTGAATACCGCACTGAGTCAATGCGGTCTTAGCCTCTCTGGTCTCAACACTCTGTCTGATTCTGGATTTTTTTTTTTTTTTTTTCAAAATCAGACTTGACACCAGAGAGGCTGAATACCGCACTGAGTCAATGCGGTCTTAGCCTCTCTGGTGTCAACACTCTGTCTGATTTTGGATTTTTTTTTTTTTTTCCAAAATCAGACTGACACGAGAGAGGCTGAATACCGCACTGAGTCAATGCGGTCTTAGCCTCTCTGGTGTCAACACTCTGTCTGATTTTGGATTTTTTTTTTTTTTTTCCAAAATCAGACTTGACACCAGAGAGGCTGAATACCGCACTGAGTCAATGCGGTCTTAGCCTCTCTGGTGTCAACACTCTGTCTGATTTTGGATTTTTTTTTTTTTTTCCAAAATCAGACTTGACACCAGAGAGGCTGAATACCGCACTGAGTCAATGCGGTCTTAGCCTCTCTGGTGTCAACACTCTGTCTGATTTTGGATTTTTTTTTTCTTTTTCTCCAAAATCAGACTTGACACCAGAGAGGCTGAATACTGCACTGAGTCAATGCGGTCTTAGCCTCTCTGTCTCAACACTCTGTCTGATTTGGATTTTTTTTTTTTTTTTTCCAAAATCAGACTTGACACCAGAGAGGCTGAATACCGCACTGAGTCAATGCGGTCTTAGCCTCTCTGGTGTCAACACTCTGTCTGATTTTGGATTTTTTTTTTTTTTTTCCAAAATCAGACTTGACACCAGAGAGGCTGAATACCGCACTGAGTCAATGCGGTCTTAGCCTCTCTGGTCTCAACACTCTGTCTGATTTTGGATTTTTTTTTTTTTTTTCCAAAATCAGACTTGACACCAGATAAGCTGAATACCGCACTGAGTCAATGCGGTCTTAGCCTCTCTGGTCTCAACACTCTGTCTGATTCTGGATTTTTTTTTTTTTTTTTCCAAAATCAGACTTGACACCAGAGAGGAGTCAATGCGGTCTTAGCCTCTCTGGTGTCAACACTCTGTCTGATTTTGGATTTTTTTTTTTTTTTTTTCCAAAATCAGACTTGACACCAGAGAGGCTGAATACCGCACTTAGTCAATGCGGTCTTAGCCTCTCTGGTCTCAACACTCTGTCTGATTTTGGATTTTTTTTTTTTTTTTTCCAAAATCAGACTTGACACCAGAGAGGCTGAATACCGCACTGAGTCAATGCGGTCTTAGCCTCTCTGGTGTCAACACTCTGTCTGATTTTTGATTTTTTTTTTCTTTTTCTCCAAAATCAGACTTGACACCAGAGAGGCTGAATACTGCACTGAGTCAATGCGGTCTTAGCCTCTCTGGTCTCAACACTCTGTCTGATTTTGGATTTTTTTTTTTTTTTTTTCCAAAATCAGACTTGACACCAGAGAGGCTGAATACCGCACTGAGTCAATGCGGTCTTAGCCTCTCTGGTGTCAACACTCTGTCTGATTTTGGATTTTTTTTTTTTTTTTTTCCAAAATCAGACTTGACACCAGAGAGGCTGAATACCGCACTTAGTCAATGCGGTCTTAGCCTCTCTGGTCTCAACACTCTGTCTGATTTTGGATTTTTTTTTTTTTTTTTCAAAATCAGACTTGACACCAGAGAGGCTGAATACCGCACTGAGTCAATGCGGTCTTAGCCTCTCTGGTGTCAACACTCTGTCTGATTTTGGATTTTTTTTTTTTTTTTTTCCAAAATCAGACTTGACACCAGAGAGGCTGAATACCGCACTGAGTCAATGCGGTCTTAGCCTCTCTGGTGTCAACACTCTGTCTGATTTTGGATTTTTTTTTTTTTTTTTCCAAAATCAGACTTGACACCAGAGAGGCTGAATACCGCACTGAGTCAATGCGGTCTTAGCCTCTCTGGTGTCAACACTCTGTCTGATTTTGGATTTTTTTTTTTTTTTTTCCAAAATCAGACTTGACACCAGAGAGGCTGAATACCGCACTGAGTCAATGCGGTCTTAGCCTCTCTGGTGTCAACACTCTGTCTGATTTTGGATTTTTTTTTTTTTTTCCAAAATCAGACTTGACACCAGAGAGGCTGAATACCGCACTGAGTCAATGCGGTCTTAGCCTCTCTGGTGTCAACACTCTGTCTGATTTTGGATTTTTTTTTTTTTTTCCCAAAATCAGACTTGACACCAGAGAGGCTGAATACCGCACTGAGTCAATGCGGTCTTAGCCTCTCTGGTCTCAACACTCTGTCTGATTTTGGATTTTTTTTTTTTTTTTCCAAAATCAGACTTGACACCAGAGAGGCTGAATACCGCACTGAGTCAATGCGGTCTTAGCCTCTCTGGTGTCAACACTCTGTCTGATTTTGGATTTTTTTTTTTTTTTCCAAAATCAGACTTGACACCGAGAGAGGCTGAATACCGCACTGAGTCAATGCGGTCTTAGCCTCTCTGGTGTCAACACTCTGTCTGATTTTGGATTTTTTTTTTTTTTTTCCAAAATCAGACTTGACACCAGAGAGGCTGAATACCGCACTGAGTCAATGCGGTCTTAGCCTCTCTGGTGTCAACACTCTGTCTGATTTTGGATTTTTTTTTTTTTTTTCCAAAATCAGACTTGACACCAGAGAGGCTGAATACCGCACTGAGTCAATGCGGTCTTAGCCTCTCTGGTGTCAACACTCTGTCTGATTTTGGATTTTTTTTTTTTTTTTCCAAAATCAGACTTGACACGAGAGAGGCTGAATACCGCACTGAGTCAATGCGGTCTTAGCCTCTCTGGTGTCAACACTCTGTCTGATTTTGGATTTTTTTTTTTTTTTTTCCAAAATCAGACTTGACACCAGAGAGGCTGAATACCGCACTGAGTCAATGCGGTCTTAGCCTCTCTGGTGTCAACACTCTGTCTGATTTTGGATTTTTTTTTTTTTTTTTCCAAAATCAGACTTGACACCAGAGAGGCTGAATACCGCACTGAGTCAATGCGGTCTTAGCCTCTCTGGTGTCAACACTCTGTCTGATTTTGGATTTTTTTTTTTTTTTTTTCCAAAATCAGACTTGACACCAGAGAGGCTGAATACCGCACTGAGTCAATGCGGTCTTAGCCTCTCTGGTCTCAACACTCTGTCTGATTTTGGATTTTTTTTTTTTTTCCAAAATCAGACTTGACACCAGAGAAGCTGAATACCGCACTGAGTCAATGCGGTCTTAGCCTCTCTGGTCTCAACACTCTGTCTGATTTTGGATTTTTTTTTTTTTTTTCCAAAATCAGACTTGACACCAGAGAGGCTGAATACCGCACTGAGTCAATGCGGTCTTAGCCTCTCTGGTCTCAACACTCTGTCTGATTTTGGATTTTTTTTTTTTTTTTTTCCAAAATCAGACTTGACACCAGAGAGGCTGAATACCGCACTGAGTCAATGCGGTCTTAGCCTCTCTGGTGTCAACACTCTGTCTGATTTTGGATATTTTTTTTTTTTTTCCAAAATCAGACTTGACACCAGAGAGGCTGAATACTGCACTGAGTCAATGCGGTCTTAGCCTCTCTGGTGTCAACACTCTGTCTGATTTTGGATTTTTTTTTTTTTTTTCCAAAATCAGACTTGACACCAGAGAGGCTGAATACCGCACTGAGTCAATGCGGTCTTAGCCTCTCTGGTCTCAACACTCTGTCTGATTTTGGATTTTTTTTTTTTTTTTTCCAAAATCAGACTTGACACCAGAGAGGCTGAATACCGCACTGAGTCAATGCGGTCTTAGCCTCTCTGGTGTCAACACTCTGTCTGATTTTTTTTTTTTTTTTTTTTTTTCCAAAATCAGACTTGACACCAGAGAGGCTGAATACCGCACTGAGTCAATGCGGTCTTAGCCTCTCTGGTGTCAACACTCTGTCTGATTTTGGATTTTTTTTTTTTTTTTCCAAAATCAGACTTGACACCAGAGAGGCTGAATACCGCACTGAGTCAATGCGGTCTTAGCCTCTCTGGTGTCAACACTCTGTCTGATTTTGGATTTTTTTTTTTTTTTTCCAAAATCAGACTTGACACCAGAGAGGCTGAATACCGCACTGAGTCAATGCGGTCTTAGCCTCTCTTGGTGTCAACACTCTGTCTGATTTTGGATTTTTTTTTTCTTTTTCTCCAAAATCAGACTTGACACCAGAGAGGCTGAATACTGCACTGAGTCAATGCGGTCTTAGCCTCTCTGGTCTCAACACTCTGTCTGATTTTGGATTTTTTTTTTTTTTTTTCTCCAAAATCAGACTTGACACCAGAGAGGCTGAATACTGCACTGAGTCAATGCGGTCTTAGCCTCTCTGGTCTCAACACTCTGTCTGATTTTGGATTTTTTTTTTTTTTTTTCCAAAATCAGACTTGACACCAGAGAGGCTGAATACCGCACTGAGTCAATGCGGTCTTAGCCTCTCTGGTGTCAACACTCTGTCTGATTTTGGATTTTTTTTTTTTTTTTTCCAAAATCAGACTTGACACCAGAGAGGCTGAATACCGCACTTAGTCAATGCGGTCTTAGCCTCTCTGGTCTCAACACTCTGTCTGATTTTGGATTTTTTTTTTTTTTTTTTCCAAAATCAGACTTGACACCAGAGAGGCTGAATACCGCACTGAGTCAATGCGGTCTTAGCCTCTCTGGTGTCAACACTCTGTCTGATTTTGGATTTTTTTTTTTTTTTTTTCCAAAATCAGACTTGACACCAGAGAGGCTGAATACCGCACTGAGTCAATGCGGTCTTAGCCTCTCTGGTGTCAACACTCTGTCTGATTTTGGATTTTTTTTTTTTTTTTTTCCAAAATCAGACTTGACACCAGAGAGGCTGAATACCGCACTGAGTCAATGCGGTCTTAGCCTCTCTGGTCTCAACACTCTGTCTGATTTTGGATTTTTTTTTTTTTTTTTTCCAAAATCAGACTTGACACCAGAGAGGCTGAATACCGCACTGAGTCAATGCGGTCTTAGCCTCTCTGGTGTCAACACTCTGTCTGATTTTGGATTTTTTTTTTTTTTTTTTCCAAAATCAGACTTGACACCAGAGAGGCTGAATACCGCACTGAGTCAATGCGGTCTTAGCCTCTCTGGTGTCAACACTCTGTCTGATTTTGGATTTTTTTTTTTTTTTTCCAAAATCAGACTTGACACCAGAGAGGCTGAATACCGCACTGAGTCAATGCGGTCTTAGCCTCTCTGGTGTCAACACTCTGTCTGATTTTGGATTTTTTTTTTTTTTTTTCCAAAATCAGACTTGACACCAGAGAGGCTGAATACCGCACTGAGTCAATGCGGTCTTAGCCTCTCTGGTGTCAACACTCTGTCTGATTTTGGATTTTTTTTTTTTTTTTTCCAAAATCAGACTTGACACCAGAGAGGCTGAATACCGCACTGAGTCAATGCGGTCTTAGCCTCTCTGGTGTCAACACTCTGTCTGATTTTTGATTTTTTTTTTCTTTTTCTCCAAAATCAGACTTGACACCAGAGAGGCTGAATACTGCACTGAGTCAATGCGGTCTTAGCCTCTCTGGTCTCAACACTCTGTCTGATTTTGGATTTTTTTTTTTTTTTTCCAAAATCAGACTTGACACCAGAGAGGCTGAATACCGCACTGAGTCAATGCGGTCTTAGCCTCTCTGGTGTCAACACTCTGTCTGATTTTGGATTTTTTTTTTTTTTTTTCCAAAATCAGACTTGACACCAGAGAGGCTGAATACCGCACTGAGTCAATGCGGTCTTAGCCTCTCTGGTCTCAACACTCTGTCTGATTTTGGATTTTTTTTTTTTTTTTTTCCAAAATCAGACTTGACACCAGAGAGGCTGAATACCGCACTGAGTCAATGCGGTCTTAGCCTCTCTGGTGTCAACACTCTGTCTGATTTTGGATTTTTTTTTTTTTTTTTCCAAAATCAGACTTGACACCAGAGAGGCTGAATACCGCACTGAGTCAATGCGGTCTTAGCCTCTCTGGTGTCAACACTCTGTCTGATTTTGGATTTTTTTTTTTTTTTTCCAAAATCAGACTTGACACCAGAGAGGCTGAATACTGCACTGAGTCAATGCGGTCTTAGCCTCTCTGGTCTCAACACTCTGTCTGATTTTGGATTTTTTTTTTTTTTTTTCCAAAATCAGACTTGACACCAGAGAGGCTGAATACCGCACTGAGTCAATGCGGTCTTAGCCTCTCTGGTGTCAACACTCTGTCTGATTTTGGATTTTTTTTTTTTTTTCCAAAATCAGACTTGACACCAGAGAGGCTGAATACCGCACTGAGTCAATGCGGTCTTAGCCTCTCTGGTGTCAACACTCTGTCTGATTTTTGATTTTTTTTTTCTTTTTCTCCAAAATCAGACTTGACACCAGAGAGGCTGAATACTGCACTGAGTCAATGCGGTCTTAGCCTCTCTGGTCTCAACACTCTGTCTGATTTTGGATTTTTTTTTTTTTTTTCCCAAAATCAGACTTGACACCAGAGAGGCTGAATACCGCACTGAGTCAATGCGGTCTTAGCCTCTCTGGTGTCAACACTCTGTCTGATTTTGGATTTTTTTTTTTTTTTTTCCAAAATCAGACTTGACACCAGAGAGGCTGAATACCGCACTGAGTCAATGCGGTCTTAGCCTCTCTGGTGTCAACACTCTGTCTGATTTTGGATTTTTTTTTTTTTTTTTTCCAAAATCAGACTTGACACCAGAGAGGCTGAATACCGCACTGAGTCAATGCGGTCTTAGCCTCTCTGGTCTCAACACTCTGTCTGATTTTGGATTTTTTTTTTTTTTTTCCAAAATCAGACTTGACACCAGAGAAGCTGAATACCGCACTGAGTCAATGCGGTCTTAGCCTCTCTGGTCTCAACACTCTGTCTGATTCTGGATTTTTTTTTTTTTTTTTTTCCAAAATCAGACTTGACACCAGAGAGGCTGAATACCGCACTGAGTCAATGCGGTCTTAGCCTCTCTGGTGTCAACACTCTGTCTGATTTTGGATTTTTTTTTTTTTTTCCAAAATCAGACTTGACACGAGAGAGGCTGAATACCGCACTGAGTCAATGCGGTCTTAGCCTCTCTGGTGTCAACACTCTGTCTGATTTTGGATTTTTTTTTTTTTTTTCCAAAATCAGACTTGACACCAGAGAGGCTGAATACCGCACTGAGTCAATGCGGTCTTAGCCTCTCTGGTGTCAACACTCTGTCTGATTTTGGATTTTTTTTTTTTTTTCCAAAATCAGACTTGACACCAGAGAGGCTGAATACCGCACTGAGTCAATGCGGTCTTAGCCTCTCTGGTGTCAACACTCTGTCTGATTTTGGATTTTTTTTTTCTTTTTCTCCAAAATCAGACTTGACACCAGAGAGGCTGAATACTGCACTGAGTCAATGCGGTCTTAGCCTCTCTGGTCTCAACACTCTGTCTGATTTTGGATTTATTTATTTTTTTTCCCAAAATCAGACTTGACACCAGAGAGGCTGAATACCGCACTGAGTCAATGCGGTCTTAGCCTCTCTGGTGTCAACACTCTGTCTGATTTTGGATTTTTTTTTTTTTTTTTTCCAAAATCAGACTTGACACCAGAGAGGCTGAATACCGCACTGAGTCAATGCGGTCTTAGCCTCTCTGGTCTCAACACTCTGTCTGATTTTGGATTTTTTTTTTTTTTTTTCCAAAATCAGACTTGACACCAGAGAAGCTGAATACCGCACTGAGTCAATGCGGTCTTAGCCTCTCTGGTCTCAACACTCTGTCTGATTTTGGATTTTTTTTTTTTTTTTTCCAAAATCAGACTTGACACCAGAGAGGCTGAATACCGCACTGAGTCAATGCGGTCTTAGCCTCTCTGGTCTCAACACTCTGTCTGATTCTGGATTTTTTTTTTTTTTTTTTTTCCAAAATCAGACTTGACACCAGAGAGGCTGAATACCGCACTGAGTCAATGCGGTCTTAGCCTCTCTGGTGTCAACACTCTGTCTGATTTTGGATTTTTTTTTTTTTTTTTCCAAAATCAGACTTGACACCAGAGAGGCTGAATACCGCACTTAGTCAATGCGGTCTTAGCCTCTCTGGTCTCAACACTCTGTCTGATTTTGGATTTTTTTTTTTTTTTTTTCCAAAATCAGACTTGACACCAGAGAGGCTGAATACCGCACTGAGTCAATGCGGTCTTAGCCTCTCTGGTGTCAACACTCTGTCTGATTTTGGATTTTTTTTTATTTTTTTTCCAAAATCAGACTTGACACCAGAGAGGCTGAATACCGCACTGAGTCAATGCGGTCTTAGCCTCTCTGGTCTCAACACTCTGTCTGATTTTGGATTTTTTTTTTTTTTTTCCAAAATCAGACTTGACACCAGAGAAGCTGAATACCGCACTGAGTCAATGTGGTCTTAGCCTCTCTGGTCTCAACACTCTGTCTGATTCTGGATTTTTTTTTTTTTTTTTTTCCAAAATCAGACTTGACACCAGAGAGGCTGAATACCGCACTGAGTCAATGCGGTCTTAGCCTCTCTGGTGTCAACACTCTGTCTGATTTTGGATTTTTTTTTTTTTTTCTCCAAAATCAGACTTGACACGAGAGAGGCTGAATACCGCACTGAGTCAATGCGGTCTTAGCCTCTCTGGTGTCAAAACTCTGTCTGATTTTGGATTTTTTTTTTTTTTTTCCAAAATCAGACTTGACACCAGAGAGGCTGAATACCGCACTGAGTCAATGCGGTCTTAGCCTCTCTGGTGTCAACACTCTGTCTGATTTTGGATTTTTTTTTTTTTTTCCAAAATCAGACTTGACACCAGAGAGGCTGAATACCGCACTGAGTCAATGCGGTCTTAGCCTCTCTGGTGTCAACACTCTGTCTGATTTTGGATTTTTTTTTTATTTTTCTCCAAAATCAGACTTGACACCAGAGAGGCTGAATACTGCACTGAGTCAATGCGGTCTTAGCCTCTCTGGTCTCAACACTCTGTCTGATTTTGGATTTTTTTTTTTTTTTTTCCAAAATCAGACTTGACACCAGAGAGGCTGAATACCGCACTGAGTCAATGCGGTCTTAGCCTCTCTGGTCTCAACACTCTGTCTGATTTTGGATTTTTTTTTTTTTTTTCCAAAATCAGACTTGACACGAGAGAGGCTGAATACCGCACTGAGTCAATGCGGTCTTAGCCTCTCTGGTGTCAACACTCTGTCTGATTTTGGATTTTTTTTTTTTTTTCCAAAATCAGACTTGACACCAGAGAGGCTGAATACCGCACTGAGTCAATGCGGTCTTAGCCTCTCTGGTGTCAACACTCTGTCTGATTTTGGATTTTTTTTTTTTTTTTCCAAAATCAGACTTGACACCAGAGAGGCTGAATACCGCACTGAGTCAATGCGGTCTTAGCCTCTCTGGTGTCAACACTCTGTCTGATTTTGGATTTTTTTTTCTTTTTCTCCAAAATCAGACTTGACACCAGAGAGGCTGAATACTGCACTGAGTCAATGCGGTCTTAGCCTCTCTGGTCTCAACACTCTGTCTGATTTTGGATTTTTTTTTTTTTTTTTTCCAAAATCAGACTTGACACCAGAGAGGCTGAATACCGCACTGAGTCAATGCGGTCTTAGCCTCTCTGGTCTCAACACTCTGTCTGATTTTGGATTTTTTTTTTTTTTTTTCCAAAATCAGACTTGACACCAGAGAAGCTGAATACCGCACTGAGTCAATGCGGTCTTAGCCTCTCTGGTCTCAACACTCTGTCTGATTTTGGATTTTTTTTTTTTTTTTCCAAAATCAGACTTGACACCAGAGAGGCTGAATACCGCACTGAGTCAATGCGGTCTTAGCCTCTCTGGTGTCAACACTCTGTCTGATTTTGGATTTTTTTTTTTTTTTTTCCAAAATCAGACTTGACACCAGAGAGGCTGAATACCGCACTTAGTCAATGCGGTCTTAGCCTCTCTGGTCTCAACACTCTGTCTGATTTTGGATTTTTTTTTTTTTTTTTTTCCAAAATCAGACTTGACACCAGAGAGGCTGAATACCGCACTGAGTCAATGCGGTCTTAGCCTCTCTGGTGTCAACACTCTGTCTGATTTTGGATTTTTTTTTTTTTTTTTTCCAAAATCAGACTTGACACCAGAGAGGCTGAATACCGCACTGAGTCAATGCGGTCTTAGCCTCTCTGGTCTCAACACTCTGTCTGATTTTGGATTTTTTTTTTTTTTTTCCAAAATCAGACTTGACACCAGAGAAGCTGAATACCGCACTGAGTCAATGCGGTCTTAGCCTCTCTGGTCTCAACACTCTGTCTGATTCTGGATTTTTTTTTTTTTTTTTTTCCAAAATCAGACTTGACACCAGAGAGGCTGAATACCGCACTGAGTCAATGCGGTCTTAGCCTCTCTGGTGTCAACACTCTGTCTGATTTTGGATTTTTTTTTTTTTTTTCCAAAATCAGACTTGACACGAGAGAATCTGAATACCGCACTGAGTCAATGCGGTCTTAGCCTCTCTGGTGTCAAAACTCTGTCTGATTTTGGATTTTTTTTTTTTTTTTCCAAAATCAGACTTGACACCAGAGAGGCTGAATACCGCACTGAGTCAATGCGGTCTTAGCCTCTCTGGTGTCAACACTCTGTCTGATTTTGGATTTTTTTTTTTTTTTCCAAAATCAGACTTGACACCAGAGAGGCTGAATACCGCACTGAGTCAATGCGGTCTTAGCCTCTCTGGTGTCAACACTCTGTCTGATTTTGGATTTTTTTTTTCTTTTTCTCCAAAATCAGACTTGACACCAGAGAGGCTGAATACTGCACTGAGTCAATGCGGTCTTAGCCTCTCTGGTCTCAACTCTCTGTCTGATTTTGGATTTTTTTTTTTTTTTTTCCAAAATCAGACTTGACACCAGAGAGGCTGAATACCGCACTGAGTCAATGCGGTCTTAGCCTCTCTGGTCTCAACACTCTGTCTGATTTTGGATTTTTTTTTTTTTTTTCCAAAATCAGACTTGACACGAGAGAGGCTGAATACCGCACTGAGTCAATGCGGTCTTAGCCTCTCTGGTGTCAACACTCTGTCTGATTTTGGATTTTTTTTTTCTTTTTCTCCAAAATCAGACTTGACACCAGAGAGGCTGAATACTGCACTGAGTCAATGCGGTCTTAGCCTCTCTGGTCTCAACACTCTGTCTGATTTTGGATTTTTTTTTTTTTTTTTCCAAAATCAGACTTGACACCAGAGAGGCTGAATACCGCACTGAGTCAATGCGGTCTTAGCCTCTCTGGTCTCAACACTCTGTCTGATTTTGGATTTTTTTTTTTTTTTTCCAAAATCAGACTTGACACGAGAGAGGCTGAATACCGCACTGAGTCAATGCGGTCTTAGCCTCTCTGGTGTCAACACTCTGTCTGATTTTGGATTTTTTTTTTTTTTTCCAAAATCAGACTTGACACCAGAGAGGCTGAATACCGCACTGAGTCAATGCGGTCTTAGCCTCTCCTGGTCTCAACACTCTGTCTGATTTTGGATTTTTTTTTTTTTTTTTTCCAAAATCAGACTTGACACCAGAGAGGCTGAATACCGCACTGAGTCAATGCGGTCTTAGCCTCTCTGGTCTCAACACTCTGTCTGATTTTGGATTTTTTTTTTTTTTTTTCCAAAATCAGACTTGACACCAGAGAAGCTGAATACCGCACTGAGTCAATGCGGTCTTAGCCTCTCTGGTCTCAACACTCTGTCTGATTTTGGATTTTTTTTTTTTTTTTTTCCAAAATCAGACTTGACACCAGAGAGGCTGAATACCGCACTGAGTCAATGCGGTCTTAGCCTCTCTGGTGTCAACACTCTGTCTGATTTTGGATTTTTTTTTTTTTTTTTCCAAAATCAGACTTGACACCAGAGAGGCTGAATACCGCACTTAGTCAATGCGGTCTTAGCCTCTCTGGTCTCAACACTCTGTCTGATTTTGGATTTTTTTTTTTTTTTTTCCAAAATCAGACTTGACACCAGAGAGGCTGAATACCGCACTGAGTCAATGCGGTCTTAGCCTCTCTGGTGTCAACACTCTGTCTGATTTTGGATTTTTTTTTTTTTTTTTTCCAAAATCAGACTTGACACCAGAGAGGCTGAATACCGCACTGAGTCAATGCGGTCTTAGCCTCTCTGGTCTCAACACTCTGTCTGATTTTGGATTTTTTTTTTTTTTTTCCAAAATCAGACTTGACACCAGAGAAGCTGAATACCGCACTGAGTCAATGCGGTCTTAGCCTCTCTGGTCTCAACACTCTGTCTGATTCTGGATTTTTTTTTTTTTTTTTTTCCAAAATCAGACTTGACACCAGAGAGGCTGAATACCGCACTGAGTCAATGCGGTCTTAGCCTCTCTGGTGTCAACACTCTGTCTGATTTTGGATTTTTTTTTTTTTTTTCCAAAATCAGACTTGACACGAGAGAATCTGAATACCGCACTGAGTCAATGCGGTCTTAGCCTCTCTGGTGTCAAAACTCTGTCTGATTTTGGATTTTTTTTTTTTTTTTCCAAAATCAGACTTGACACCAGAGAGGCTGAATACCGCACTGAGTCAATGCGGTCTTAGCCTCTCTGGTGTCAACACTCTGTCTGATTTTGGATTTTTTTTTTTTTTTTCCAAAATCAGACTTGACACCAGAGAGGCTGAATACCGCACTGAGTCAATGCGGTCTTAGCCTCTCTGGTGTCAACACTCTGTCTGATTTTGGATTTTTTTTTTTCTTTTTCTCCAAAATCAGACTTGACACCAGAGAGGCTGAATACTGCACTGAGTCAATGCGGTCTTAGCCTCTCTGGTCTCAACACTCTGTCTGATTTTGGATTTTTTTTTTTTTTTTTCCAAAATCAGACTTGACACCAGAGAGGCTGAATACCGCACTGAGTCAATGCGGTCTTAGCCTCTCTGGTCTCAACACTCTGTCTGATTTTGGATTTTTTTTTTTTTTTTCCAAAATCAGACTTGACACGAGAGAGGCTGAATACCGCACTGAGTCAATGCGGTCTTAGCCTCTCTGGTGTCAACACTCTGTCTGATTTTGGATTTTTTTTTTTTTTTCCAAAATCAGACTTGACACCAGAGAGGCTGAATACCGCACTGAGTCAATGCGGTCTTAGCCTCTCTGGTGTCAACACTCTGTCTGATTTTGGATTTTTTTTTTTTTTTCCAAAATCAGACTTGACACCAGAGAGGCTGAATACCGCACTGAGTCAATGCGGTCTTAGCCTCTCTGGTGTCAACACTCTGTCTGATTTTGGATTTTTTTTTTCTTTTTCTCCAAAATCAGACTTGACACCAGAGAGGCTGAATACTGCACTGAGTCAATGCGGTCTTAGCCTCTCTGGTCTCAACACTCTGTCTGATTTTGGATTTTTTTTTTTTTTTTTTCCAAAATCAGACTTGACACCAGAGAGGCTGAATACCGCACTGAGTCAATGCGGTCTTAGCCTCTCTGGTCTCAACACTCTGTCTGATTTTGGATTTTTTTTTTTTTTTTTCCAAAATCAGACTTGACACCAGAGAAGCTGAATACCGCACTGAGTCAATGCGGTCTTAGCCTCTCTGGTCTCAACACTCTGTCTGATTTTGGATTTTTTTTTTTTTTTTTCCAAAATCAGACTTGACACCAGAGAGGCTGAATACCGCACTGAGTCAATGCGGTCTTAGCCTCTCTGGTCTCAACACTCTGTCTGATTCTGGATTTTTTTTTTTTTTTTTTCCAAAATCAGACTTGACACCAGAGAGGCTGAATACCGCACTGAGTCAATGCGGTCTTAGCCTCTCTGGTGTCAACACTCTGTCTGATTTTGGATTTTTTTTTTTTTTTCCAAATCAGACTTGACACGAGAGAGGCTGAATACCGCACTGAGTCAATGCGGTCTTAGCCTCTCTGGTGTCAACACTCTGTCTGATTTTGGATTTTTTTTTTTTTTTTTCCAAAATCAGACTTGACACCAGAGAGGCTGAATACCGCACTGAGTCAATGCGGTCTTAGCCTCTCTGGTGTCAACACTCTGTCTGATTTTGGATTTTTTTTTTTTTTTCCAAAATCAGACTTGACACCAGAGAGGCTGAATACCGCACTGAGTCAATGCGGTCTTAGCCTCTCTGGTGTCAACACTCTGTCTGATTTTGGATTTTTTTTTTCTTTTTCTCCAAAATCAGACTTGACACCAGAGAGGCTGAATACTGCACTGAGTCAATGCGGTCTTAGCCTCTCTGGTCTCAACACTCTGTCTGATTTTGGATTTTTTTTTTTTTTTTTCCAAAATCAGACTTGACACCAGAGAGGCTGAATACCGCACTGAGTCAATGCGGTCTTAGCCTCTCTGGTGTCAACACTCTGTCTGATTTTGGATTTTTTTTTTCTTTTTCTCCAAAATCAGACTTGACACCAGAGAGGCTGAATACTGCACTGAGTCAATGCGGTCTTAGCCTCTCTGGTCTCAACACTCTGTCTGATTTTGGATTTTTTTTTTTTTTTTTCCAAAATCAGACTTGACACCAGAGAGGCTGAATACCGCACTGAGTCAATGCGGTCTTAGCCTCTCTGGTCTCAACACTCTGTCTGATTTTGGATTTTTTTTTTTTTTTTTCCAAAATCAGACTTGACACCAGAGAAGCTGAATACCGCACTGAGTCAATGCGGTCTTAGCCTCTCTGGTCTCAACACTCTGTCTGATTTTGGATTTTTTTTTTTTTTTTTCCAAAATCAGACTTGACACCAGAGAGGCTGAATACCGCACTGAGTCAATGCGGTCTTAGCCTCTCTGGTCTCAACACTCTGTCTGATTCTGGATTTTTTTTTTTTTTTTTTCCAAAATCAGACTTGACACCAGAGAGGCTGAATACCGCACTGAGTCAATGCGGTCTTAGCCTCTCTGGTGTCAACACTCTGTCTGATTTTGGATTTTTTTTTTTTTTTTCCAAAATCAGACTTGACACGAGAGAGGCTGAATACCGCACTGAGTCAATGCGGTCTTAGCCTCTCTGGTGTCAACACTCTGTCTGATTTTGGATTTTTTTTTTTTTTTTCCAAAATCAGACTTGACACCAGAGAGGCTGAATACCGCACTGAGTCAATGCGGTCTTAGCCTCTCTGGTGTCAACACTCTGTCTGATTTTGGATTTTTTTTTTTTTTTTCCAAAATCAGACTTGACACCAGAGAGGCTGAATACCGCACTGAGTCAATGCGGTCTTAGCCTCTCTGGTGTCAACACTCTGTCTGATTTTGGATTTTTTTTTTCTTTTTCTCCAAAATCAGACTTGACACCAGAGAGGCTGAATACTGCACTGAGTCAATGCGGTCTTAGCCTCTCTGGTCTCAACACTCTGTCTGATTTTGGATTTTTTTTTTTTTTTTTTCCAAAATCATACTTGACACCAGAGAGGCTGAATACCGCACTGAGTCAATGCGGTCTTAGCCTCTCTGGTCTCAACACTCTGTCTGATTTTGGATTTTTTTTTTTTTTTTCCAAATCAGACTTGACACCAGAGAGGCTGAATACCGCACTGAGTCAATGCGGTCTTAGCCTCTCTGGTGTCAACACTCTGTCTGATTTTGGATTTTTTTTTTTTTTTTCCAAAATCAGACTTGACACCAGAGAGGCTGAATACCGCACTGAGTCAATGCGGTCTTAGCCTCTCTGGTGTCAACACTCTGTCTGATTTTGGATTTTTTTTTTTTTTTCCAAAATCAGACTTGACACCAGAGAGGCTGAATACTGCACTGAGTCAATGCGGTCTTAGCCTCTCTGGTCTCAACACTCTGTCTGATTTTGGATTTTTTTTTTTTTTTTTCCAAAATCAGACTTGACACCAGAGAGGCTGAATACCGCACTGAGTCAATGCGGTCTTAGCCTCTCTGGTGTCAACACTCTGTCTGATTTTGGATTTTTTTTTTTTTTTTCCAAAATCAGACTTGACACCAGAGAGGCTGAATACCGCACTGAGTCAATGCGGTCTTAGCCTCTCTGGTGTCAACACTCTGTCTGATTTTTGATTTTTTTTTTCTTTTTCTCCAAAATCAGACTTGACACCAGAGAGGCTGAATACTGCACTGAGTCAATGCGGTCTTAGCCTCTCTGGTCTCAACACTCTGTCTGATTTTGGATTTTTTTTTTTTTTTTCCAAAATCAGACTTGACACCAGAGAAGCTGAATACCGCACTGAGTCAATGCGGTCTTAGCCTCTCTGGTCTCAACACTCTGTCTGATTCTGGATTTTTTTTTTTTTTTTTTCCAAAATCAGACTTGACACCAGAGAGGCTGAATACCGCACTGAGTCAATGCGGTCTTAGCCTCTCTGGTGTCAACACTCTGTCTGATTTTGGATTTTTTTTTTTTTTTTCCAAAATCAGACTTGACACGAGAGAGGCTGAATACCGCACTGAGTCAATGCGGTCTTAGCCTCTCTGGTGTCAAAACTCTGTCTGATTTTGGATTTTTTTTTTTTTTTTTCCAAAATCAGACTTGACACCAGAGAGGCTGAATACCGCACTGAGTCAATGCGGTCTTAGCCTCTCTGGTGTCAACACTCTGTCTGATTTTGGATTTTTTTTTTTTTTTTCCAAAATCAGACTTGACACCAGAGAGGCTGAATACCGCACTGAGTCAATGCGGTCTTAGCCTCTCTGGTGTCAACACTCTGTCTGATTTTGGATTTTTTTTTTCTTTTTCTCCAAAATCAGACTTGACACCAGAGAGGCTGAATACTGCACTGAGTCAATGCGGTCTTAGCCTCTCTGGTCTCAACACTCTGTCTGATTTTGGATTTTTTTTTTTTTTTTTCCAAAATCAGACTTGACACCAGAGAGGCTGAATACCGCACTGAGTCAATGCGGTCTTAGCCTCTCTGGTCTCAACACTCTGTCTGATTTTGGATTTTTTTTTTTTTTTTCCAAAATCAGACTTGACACGAGAGAGGCTGAATACCGCACTGAGTCAATGCGGTCTTAGCCTCTCTGGTGTCAACACTCTGTCTGATTTTGGATTTTTTTTTTTTTTTTCCAAAATCAGACTTGACACCAGAGAGGCTGAATACCGCACTGAGTCAATGCGGTCTTAGCCTCTCTGGTGTCAACACTCTGTCTGATTTTGGATTTTTTTTTTTTTTTTCCAAAATCAGACTTGACACCAGAGAGGCTGAATACCGCACTGAGTCAATGCGGTCTTAGCCTCTCTGGTGTCAACACTCTGTCTGATTTTGGATTTTTTTTTTTTTTTCTCCAAAATCAGACTTGACACCAGAGAGGCTGAATACTGCACTGAGTCAATGCGGTCTTAGCCTCTCTGGTCTCAACACTCTGTCTGATTTTGGATTTTTTTTTTTTTTTTTTCCAAAATCAGACTTGACACCAGAGAGGCTGAATACCGCACTGAGTCAATGCGGTCTTAGCCTCTCTGGTCTCAACACTCTGTCTGATTTTGGATTTTTTTTTTTTTTTTTCCAAAATCAGACTTGACACCAGAGAAGCTGAATACCGCACTGAGTCAATGCGGTCTTAGCCTCTCTGGTCTCAACACTCTGTCTGATTTTGGATTTTTTTTTTTTTTTTTTCCAAAATCAGACTTGACACCAGAGAGGCTGAATACCGCACTGAGTCAATGCGGTCTTAGCCTCTCTGGTCTCAACACTCTGTCTGATTTCTGGATTTTTTTTTTTTTTTTTTCCAAAATCAGACTTGACACCAGAGAGGCTGAATACCGCACTGAGTCAATGCGGTCTTAGCCTCTCTGGTGTCAACACTCTGTCTGATTTTGGATTTTTTTTTTTTTTTTCCAAAATCAGACTTGACACGAGAGAGGCTGAATACCGCACTGAGTCAATGCGGTCTTAGCCTCTCTGGTGTCAACACTCTGTCTGATTTTGGATTTTTTTTTTTTTTTTTCCAAAATCAGACTTGACACCAGAGAGGCTGAATACCGCACTGAGTCAATGCGGTCTTAGCCTCTCTGGTGTCAACACTCTGTCTGATTTTGGATTTTTTTTTTTTTTTTCCAAAATCAGACTTGACACCAGAGAGGCTGAATACCGCACTGAGTCAATGCGGTCTTAGCCTCTCTGGTGTCAACACTCTGTCTGATTTTGGATTTTTTTTTTCTTTTTCTCCAAAATCAGACTTGACACCAGAGAGGCTGAATACTGCACTGAGTCAATGCGGTCTTAGCCTCTCTGGTCTCAACACTCTGTCTGATTTTGGATTTTTTTTTTTTTTTTTCCAAAATCAGACTTGACACCAGAGAGGCTGAATACCGCACTGAGTCAATGCGGTCTTAGCCTCTCTGGTGTCAACACTCTGTCTGATTTTGGATTTTTTTTTTTTTTTCTCCAAAATCAGACTTGACACCAGAGAGGCTGAATACTGCACTGAGTCAATGCGGTCTTAGCCTCTCTGGTCTCAACACTCTGTCTGATTTTGGATTTTTTTTTTTTTTTTTCCAAAATCAGACTTGACACCAGAGAGGCTGAATACCGCACTGAGTCAATGCGGTCTTAGCCTCTCTGGTCTCAACACTCTGTCTGATTTTGGATTTTTTTTTTTTTTTTTCCAAAATCAGACTTGACACCAGAGAGCTGAATACCGCACTGAGTCAATGCGGTCTTAGCCTCTCTGGTCTCAACACTCTGTCTGATTTTGGATTTTTTTTTTTTTTTTTCCAAAATCAGACTTGACACCAGAGAGGCTGAATACCGCACTGAGTCAATGCGGTCTTAGCCTCTCTGGTCTCAACACTCTGTCTGATTCTGGATTTTTTTTTTTTTTTTTTCCAAAATCAGACTTGACACCAGAGAGGCTGAATACCGCACTGAGTCAATGCGGTCTTAGCCTCTCTGGTGTCAACACTCTGTCTGATTTTGGATTTTTTTTTTTTTTTTCCAAAATCAGACTTGACACGAGAGAGGCTGAATACCGCACTGAGTCAATGCGGTCTTAGCCTCTCTGGTGTCAACACTCTGTCTGATTTTGGATTTTTTTTTTTTTTTTCCAAAATCAGACTTGACACCAGAGAGGCTGAATACCGCACTGAGTCAATGCGGTCTTAGCCTCTCTGGTGTCAACACTCTGTCTGATTTTGGATTTTTTTTTTTTTTTCCAAAATCAGACTTGACACCAGAGAGGCTGAATACCGCACTGAGTCAATGCGGTCTTAGCCTCTCTGGTGTCAACACTCTGTCTGATTTTGGATTTTTTTTTTCTTTTTCTCCAAAATCAGACTTGACACCAGAGAGGCTGAATACTGCACTGAGTCAATGCGGTCTTAGCCTCTCTGGTCTCAACACTCTGTCTGATTTTGGATTTTTTTTTTTTTTTTTCCAAAATCAGACTTGACACCAGAGAGGCTGAATACCGCACTGAGTCAATGCGGTCTTAGCCTCTCTGGTGTCAACACTCTGTCTGATTTTGGATTTTTTTTTTATTTTTCTCCAAAATCAGACTTGACACCAGAGAGGCTGAATACTGCACTGAGTCAATGCGGTCTTAGCCTCTCTGGTCTCAACACTCTGTCTGATTTTGGATTTTTTTTTTTTTTTTTTCCAAAATCAGACTTGACACCAGAGAGGCTGAATACCGCACTGAGTCAATGCGGTCTTAGCCTCTCTGGTCTCAACACTCTGTCTGATTTTGGATTTTTTTTTTTTTTTTTCCAAAATCAGACTTGACACCAGAGAGGCTGAATACCGCACTGAGTCAATGCGGTCTTAGCCTCTCTGGTCTCAACACTCTGTCTGATTCTGGATTTTTTTTTTTTTTTTTTTCCAAAATCAGACTTGACACCAGAGAGGCTGAATACCGCACTGAGTCAATGCGGTCTTAGCCTCTCTGGTGTCAACACTCTGTCTGATTTTGGATTTTTTTTTTTTTTTCCAAAATCAGACTTGACACGAGAGAGGCTGAATACCGCACTGAGTCAATGCGGTCTTAGCCTCTCTGGTGTCAACACTCTGTCTGATTTTGGATTTTTTTTTTTTTTTTTCCAAAATCAGACTTGACACCAGAGAGGCTGAATACCGCACTGAGTCAATGCGGTCTTAGCCTCTCTGGTGTCAACACTCTGTCTGATTTTGGATTTTTTTTTTTTTTTCCAAAATCAGACTTGACACCAGAGAGGCTGAATACCGCACTGAGTCAATGCGGTCTTAGCCTCTCTGGTGTCAACACTCTGTCTGATTTTGGATTTTTTTTTTCTTTTTCTCCAAAATCAGACTTGACACCAGAGAGGCTGAATACTGCACTGAGTCAATGCGGTCTTAGCCTCTCTGGTCTCAACACTCTGTCTGATTTTGGATTTTTTTTTTTTTTTTTCCAAAATCAGACTTGACACCAGAGAGGCTGAATACCGCACTGAGTCAATGCGGTCTTAGCCTCTCTGGTGTCAACACTCTGTCTGATTTTGGATTTTTTTTTTTTTTTTTTCCAAAATCAGACTTGACACCAGAGAGGCTGAATACCGCACTGAGTCAATGCGGTCTTAGCCTCTCTGGTCTCAACACTCTGTCTGATTTTGGATTTTTTTTTTTTTTTTTCCAAAATCAGACTTGACACCAGAGAAGCTGAATACCGCACTGAGTCAATGCGGTCTTAGCCTCTCTGGTCTCAACACTCTGTCTGATTCTGGATTTTTTTTTTTTTTTTTTTCCAAAATCAGACTTGACACCAGAGAGGCTGAATACCGCACTGAGTCAATGCGGTCTTAGCCTCTCTGGTGTCAACACTCTGTCTGATTTTGGATTTTTTTTTTTTTTTTTCCAAAATCAGACTTGACACCAGAGAGGCTGAATACCGCACTGAGTCAATGCGGTCTTAGCCTCTCTGGTCTCAACACTCTGTCTGATTTTGGATTTTTTTTTTTTTTTTTTCCAAAATCAGACTTGACACCAGAGAGGCTGAATACCGCACTGAGTCAATGCGGTCTTAGCCTCTCTGGTGTCAACACTCTGTCTGATTTTGGATTTTTTTTTTTTTTTTTTCCAAAATCAGACTTGACACCAGAGAGGCTGAATACCGCACTGAGTCAATGCGGTCTTAGCCTCTCTGGTGTCAACACTCTGTCTGATTTTGGATTTTTTTTTTTTTTTTTCCAAAATCAGACTTGACACCAGAGAGGCTGAATACTGCACTGAGTCAATGCGGTCTTAGCCTCTCTGGTCTCAACACTCTGTCTGATTTTTGATTTTTTTTTTCTTTTTCTCCAAAATCAGACTTGACACCAGAGAGGCTGAATACTGCACTGAGTCAATGCGGTCTTAGCCTCTCTGGTCTCAACACTCTGTCTGATTTTGGATTTTTTTTTTTTTTTTTCCAAAATCAGACTTGACACCAGAGAGGCTGAATACCGCACTGAGTCAATGCGGTCTTAGCCTCTCTGGTGTCAACACTCTGTCTGATTTTGGATTTTTTTTTTTTTTTTCCAAAATCAGACTTGACACCAGAGAGGCTGAATACTGCACTGAGTCAATGCTGTCTTAGCCTCTCTGGTCTCAACACTCTGTCTGATTTTTGATTTTTTTTTTCTTTTTCTCCAAAATCAGACTTGACACCAGAGAGGCTGAATACTGCACTGAGTCAATGCGGTCTTAGCCTCTCTGGTCTCAACACTCTGTCTGATTTTGGATTTTTTTTTTTTTTTTTCCAAAATCAGACTTGACACCAGAGAGGCTGAATACCGCACTGAGTCAATGCGGTCTTAGCCTCTCTGGTGTCAACACTCTGTCTGATTTTGGATTTTTTTTTTTTTTTTTCCAAAATCAGACTTGACACCAGAGAGGCTGAATACCGCACTTAGTCAATGCGGTCTTAGCCTCTCTGGTCTCAACACTCTGTCTGATTTTGGATTTTTTTTTTTTTTTTTTCAAAATCAGACTTGACACCAGAGAGGCTGAATACCGCACTGAGTCAATGCGGTCTTAGCCTCTCTGGTGTCAACACTCTGTCTGATTTTGGATTTTTTTTTTTTTTTTTTCCAAAATCAGACTTGACACCAGAGAGGCTGAATACCGCACTGAGTCAATGCGGTCTTAGCCTCTCTGGTGTCAACACTCTGTCTGATTTTGGATTTTTTTTTTTTTTTTTCCAAAATCAGACTTGACACCAGAGAGGCTGAATACCGCACTGAGTCAATGCGGTCTTAGCCTCTCTGGTCTCAACACTCTGTCTGATTTTGGATTTTTTTTTTTTTTTTTTCCAAAATCAGACTTGACACCAGAGAGGCTGAATACCGCACTGAGTCAATGCGGTCTTAGCCTCTCTGGTGTCAACACTCTGTCTGATTTTGGATTTTTTTTTTTTTTTTCCAAAATCAGACTTGACACGAGAGAGGCTGAATACCGCACTGAGTCAATGCGGTCTTAGCCTCTCTGGTGTCAACACTCTGTCTGATTTTGGATTTTTTTTTTTTTTTTTCCAAAATCAGACTTGACACCAGAGAGGCTGAATACCGCACTGAGTCAATGCGGTCTTAGCCTCTCTGGTGTCAACACTCTCTGATTTTGGATTTTTTTTTTTTTTTTCGAAAATCAGACTTGACACCAGAGAGGCTGAATACCGCACTGAGTCAATGCGGTCTTAGCCTCTCTGGTGTCAACACTCTGTCTGATTTTGGATTTTTTTTTTCTTTTTCTCCAAAATCAGACTTGACACCAGAGAGGCTGAATACTGCACTGAGTCAATGCGGTCTTAGCCTCTCTGGTCTCAACACTCTGTCTGATTTTGGATTTTTTTTTTTTTTTTTTCCAAAATCAGACTTGACACCAGAGAGGCTGAATACCGCACTGAGTCAATGCGGTCTTAGCCTCTCTGGTGTCAACACTCTGTCTGATTTTGGATTTTTTTTTTTTTTTTCCAAAATCAGACTTGACACCAGAGAGGCTGAATACCGCACTTAGTCAATGCGGTCTTAGCCTCTCTGGTCTCAACACTCTGTCTGATTTTGGATTTTTTTTTTTTTTTTTCCAAAATCAGACTTGACACCAGAGAGGCTGAATACCGCACTGAGTCAATGCGGTCTTAGCCTCTCTGGTGTCAACACTCTGTCTGATTTTGGATTTTTTTTTTTTTTTTTTCCAAAATCAGACTTGACACCAGAGAGGCTGAATACCGCACTGAGTCAATGCGGTCTTAGCCTCTCTGGTCTCAACACTCTGTCTGATTTTGGATTTTTTTTTTTTTTTTTTCCAAAATCAGACTTGACACCAGAGAAGCTGAATACCGCACTGAGTCAATGCGGTCTTAGCCTCTCTGGTCTCAACACTCTGTCTGATTCTGGATTTTTTTTTTTTTTTTTCCAAAATCAGACTTGACACCAGAGAGGCTGAATACCGCACTGAGTCAATGCGGTCTTAGCCTCTCTGGTGTCAACACTCTGTCTGATTTTGGATTTTTTTTTTTTTTTTCCAAAATCAGACTTGACACCAGAGAGGCTGAATACCGCACTGAGTCAATGCGGTCTTAGCCTCTCTGGTCTCAACACTCTGTCTGATTTTGGATTTTTTTTTTTTTTTTTTCCAAAATCAGACTTGACACCAGAGAGGCTGAATACCGCACTGAGTCAATGCGGTCTTAGCCTCTCTGGTGTCAACACTCTGTCTGATTTTGGATATTTTTTTTTTTTTCCAAAATCAGACTTGACACCAGAGAGGCTGAATACCGCACTGAGTCAATGCGGTCTTAGCCTCTCTGGTGTCAACACTCTGTCTGATTTTGGATTTTTTTTTTTTTTTTCCAAAATCAGACTTGACACCAGAGAGGCTGAATACCGCACTGAGTCAATGCGGTCTTAGCCTCTCTGGTCTCAACACTCTGTCTGATTTTGGATTTTTTTTTTTTTTTTTCCAAAATCAGACTTGACACCAGAGAGGCTGAATACTGCACTGAGTCAATGCGGTCTTAGCCTCTCTGGTCTCAACACTCTGTCTGATTTTGGATTTTTTTTTTTTTTTTTCCAAAATCAGACTTGACACCAGAGAAGCTGAATACCGCACTGAGTCAATGCGGTCTTAGCCTCTCTGGTCTCAACACTCTGTCTGATTCTGGATTTTTTTTTTTTTTTTTTCCAAAATCAGACTTGACACCAGAGAGGCTGAATACCGCACTGAGTCAATGCGGTCTTAGCCTCTCTGGTGTCAACACTCTGTCTGATTTTGGATTTTTTTTTTTTTTTTCCAAAATCAGACTTGACACGAGAGAGGCTGAATACCGCACTGAGTCAATGCGGTCTTAGCCTCTCTGGTGTCAAAACTCTGTCTGATTTTGGATTTTTTTTTTTTTTTTCCAAAATCAGACTTGACACCAGAGAGGCTGAATACCGCACTGAGTCAATGCGGTCTTAGCCTCTCTGGTGTCAACACTCTGTCTGATTTTGGATTTTTTTTTTTTTTTCCAAAATCAGACTTGACACCAGAGAGGCTGAATACCGCACTGAGTCAATGCGGTCTTAGCCTCTCTGGTGTCAACACTCTGTCTGATTTTGGATTTTTTTTTTCTTTTTCTCCAAAATCAGACTTGACACCAGAGAGGCTGAATACTGCACTGAGTCAATGCGGTCTTAGCCTCTCTGGTCTCAACACTCTGTCTGATTTTGATTTTTTTTTTTTTTTTTCCAAAATCAGACTTGACACCAGAGAGGCTGAATACCGCACTGAGTCAATGCGGTCTTAGCCTCTCTGGTCTCAACACTCTGTCTGATTTTGGATTTTTTTTTTTTTTTTTCCAAAATCAGACTTGACACGAGAGAGGCTGAATACCGCACTGAGTCAATGCGGTCTTAGCCTCTCTGGTGTCAACACTCTGTCTGATTTTGGATTTTTTTTTTTTTTTTCCAAAATCAGACTTGACACCAGAGAGGCTGAATACCGCACTGAGTCAATGCGGTCTTAGCCTCTCTGGTGTCAACACTCTGTCTGATTTTGGATTTTTTTTTTTTTTTTCCAAAATCAGACTTGACACCAGAGAGGCTGAATACCGCACTGAGTCAATGCGGTCTTAGCCTCTCTGGTGTCAACACTCTGTCTGATTTTGGATTTTTTTTTTTTTTCTCCAAATCAGACTTGACACCAGAGAGGCTGAATACTGCACTGAGTCAATGCGGTCTTAGCCTCTCTGGTCTCAACACTCTGTCTGATTTTGGATTTTTTTTTTTTTTTTTCCAAAATCAGACTTGACACCAGAGAGGCTGAATACCGCACTGAGTCAATGCGGTCTTAGCCTCTCTGGTCTCAACACTCTGTCTGATTTTGGATTTTTTTTTTTTTTTTTCCAAAATCAGACTTGACACCAGAGAGGCTGAATACCGCACTGAGTCAATGCGGTCTTAGCCTCTCTGGTCTCAACACTCTGTCTGATTTTGGATTTTTTTTTTTTTTTTTCCAAAATCAGACTTGACACCAGAGAGGCTGAATACCGCACTGAGTCAATGCGGTCTTAGCCTCTCTGGTCTCAACACTCTGTCTGATTTTGGATTTTTTTTTTTTTTTTTCCAAAATCAGACTTGACACCAGAGAGGCTGAATACCGCACTGAGTCAATGCGGTCTTAGCCTCTCTGGTGTCAACACTCTGTCTGATTTTGGATTTTTTTTTTTTTTTTCCAAAATCAGACTTGACACCAGAGAGGCTGAATACCGCACTGAGTCAATGCGGTCTTAGCCTCTCTGGTGTCAACACTCTGTCTGATTTTGGATTTTTTTTTTTTTTTTTCCAAAATCAGACTTGACACCAGAGAGGCTGAATACCGCACTGAGTCAATGCGGTCTTAGCCTCTCTGGTGTCAACACTCTGTCTGATTTTGGATTTTTTTTTTTTTTTTTCCAAAATCAGACTTGACACCAGAGAGGCTGAATACCGCACTGAGTCAATGCGGTCTTAGCCTCTCTGGTGTCAACACTCTGTCTGATTTTGGATTTTTTTTTTCTTTTTCTCCAAAATCAGACTTGACACCAGAGAGGCTGAATACGCACTGAGTCAATGCGGTCTTAGCCTCTCTGGTCTCAACACTCTGTCTGATTTTGGATTTTTTTTTTTTTTTTTCCAAAATCAGACTTGACACCAGAGAGGCTGAATACCGCACTGAGTCAATGCGGTCTTAGCCTCTCTGGTCTCAACACTCTGTCTGATTTTGGATTTTTTTTTTCTTTTTCTCCAAAATCAGACTTGACACCAGAGAGGCTGAATACCTGCACTGAGTCAATGCGGTCTTAGCCTCTCTGGTCTCAACACTCTGTCTGATTTTGGATTTTTTTTTTTTTTTTTTCCAAAATCAGACTTGACACCAGAGAGGCTGAATACCGCACTGAGTCAATGCGGTCTTAGCCTCTCTGGTCTCAACACTCTGTCTGATTTTGGATTTTTTTTTTTTTTTTCCAAAATCAGACTTGACACCAGAGAAGGCTGAATACCGCACTGAGTCAATGCGGTCTTAGCCTCTCTGGTCTCAACACTCTGTCTGATTTTGGATTTTTTTTTTTTTTTTTCCAAAATCAGACTTGACACCAGAGAGGCTGAATACCGCACTGAGTCAATGCGGTCT
>NW_028151358.1:0-44140 GCF_964638095.1 Poromitra crassiceps
TATCACAGAAAATCAAACAAAAGTCTGCAGATTTTGTTTAAAAATTATCATCTCACCAGCACCAGTGGCTCCTGCGTTACATCACTGGCTTTCCTGGGGAAGCTAAGCAGGGCTGGCTGTGATCAGCCCTTGGATGGGAGACCATCTGGTGCTGGAAGTGGTGTTGGAGGACCAGTAGGAGGTGCTCTTCCCTCTGGTATCATGAATAATCTCCCCAATGCCCAGGGCAGAGACAGGGACTCTGTCCTGTGAGTGAGGGCTGTCCTTCAGATGAGGTGTTAAACTGAGGTCCTGACCCTCTCTGGTCATTAAAGATGCCATCGGCACTCTTCACAAGAGTAGGGGTGTGACCCCGGTGCCCTGGGAGGTGTAACCACGGTGCCCTGAGGGGTGTAACCCTGGTGCCCTGGCTAAATTAGGCCTTCCTTCCACCATGGCCACCTAATCATCCCTCAATATCTAATTGGCACATTCAGTCCTCAACTCTTCACTGTGATAGCTGATGTGTGGAGAGAGTTCTGGCACAAACTGGCTGCCGCGCATCACCCAAGTAGTGGCTACACATCGGTGGTGGATGAGTTGAGTCCTTGGGGCGCTATATAAAAGCAATCAATTAAGTATTATTAATTATCTATTTTATTGCTCATTCTCCATGTGTCTGTGACCAGGTGATTGAGGGGAGGATCCAGTCGATGAGGAGGACGATAGCTGAGATCCAGAAATGTACACCTGGCCTCTGTCTTCCAGAGAAAGCTGAAGAGACGCTGTCTGTCTTCACCGTAGTCAACCAGCTCCAAACTCTCCTGCTGGAACTGGAGAAGGTCAGTCAATCAATCCCGTAATCAATCCCAAGTCAGTAGTGTGTAGTGAACAAGTGAATGAAACAAGGAGTGACTGGGCGATTGATTGATTGACTCACAATAATTTAAAAGTTAAGAGCATAAAGCAATGCTAACCATATATATATATATATACAGTATATATATATAGTTAAATTCCGTGGGACCATTGGATCAGCGCTCTTGGTTGTCCACTGTGATGGCAGCGCCTCTTGTGACTGTAAAGTCCCACATGGGAGTGGCAGTCTCTCACGCTAACTCGCGCTCATGAAAATGAAAATGCAACACAATTTTAATTTTAGTTTTTAGATGCATTAAATCATAGTTAATGGATAAACAAAATTGTTCTCATACCTGATGCCCCTGTACACACACCCATATTGCATTTTGTGTATTTGTGGATGTATTTTTGTGGATGTACTATGTGTTTTGTTTTTGTGTATGTACTTTTGTGTATTTGTGGGTGTATTTTATGTAAAAGCTTCCTGTGGACAGGTGTTGTAAATTAGCGTTTTGCTACAAACACTAAAAACAGTGCATCTGGTCCTTGTTACAATTCTAATGCTACTGTGATGTCAATATCAAATCAAAATAAACTAGACTAAAAATAATTGAACTTAATCATCGATTTGCTCATTCAATGTCACATGTGGCAAAATTGTCATAGACTCTCTTTCTAAATGGTGACGTCAATGTTTTTCTAAATGTAAAAAAGAAAATCACATACAGTAGTGGCTTGATTATTACGGAAATAGAACCTCATTGCTTTGAATCGGGAAGATAATTTGTTTTCTGTGTGGGGGTGGGGGGGGGGGATGGCTGAACCAGTATATGCATACACCTGTCAACCTATTTCTCAAAATCACCAAGAATGTTAATTAATTTTGACAAAAAATATATAGTTTTTACAAAGATAGTATGTTGTTGATTGCCCCTGATTGGCTCAATTGTTTCTCGGAGCGAGAACATGCTCTTGACTAGAGCAACGTCAGACTGTGAATCACATGACAAAATGTGAAAAGTGGGCAGGACGAGACTCAAAAGTCTGGATCCAGGTTTTTGGTTTATACCAAAGCCCTCAATGTAAGGTCTGAGGGGTATTCCAGAAAGACGGTTTAAAAAATCCTAAACTAAATCCTGAATTCTGACTTCAGTGAGCTAGACTGAACTCATGTTCAGGGTGAACTTATAAAGACATCCTCATTCAAGGACTGAAAATAGGAATCCATATGGGGCTGACTCTGGATGCAAGCCTATCCACTGGCAGTTATTCCGGACAGATACTGTCTGAGAGATGCCTGATTGGCTGGTCAATGTAGGCAGGACTAATCTACAGTACCAATGACTTCATACAGAGCGCAGCAACACCAATAACAACCAACACGGCAGCAGAGAAGGAATTGGATGACAGCAAGCTAGATTTACAGTAGCAATTTCGTCAGTCCTTAAAAAACTTAACTCATTGAGTGCCAGCCACTTTTGGAGAACGGAAGCTCCCAGTGCCAGAGTTTCAGAGCGTTTTCAGTGATTTCTCGAGGCCCACAGAATATTGTGTGATATTACTATGTAAACACCGAACCATTTTCCGTTCTTTAGTTATGAGCCGGAGAAGATAGGCTGTTTTGAGCAAAAAGACAGGTTTCAAATTATAAGCTGAGATATTCAGCCTTTTGTGAAATGAAGCATTTCAAGCACATTCACTGACTCTAGCTAATATTTTCTGATGTAGTGACGTGGTGTAGTTCTGTGGAGCCTGCGTGCCCCACCCCTCTCTCCCCCCCTCAGCTGCAAACTCCTCCCCACACGCACCCAGTCTATTTTCGGAGCCTCCGTTTTTGCGCCGGGCGGCTCCCGGGCGGCTCCCAGCGCGACAAGGAAATGCCAAACGGGACTGCAGGGAAAGGTTTGGCCCTTCGGCGTCGGGTGCTGCCTTTCTGGCGGGTAATCGTGTGGAGAAACTATATGCAGACAGACAGACAGAGGCAGAGGAGCTCAGTTGTGGGCGCAGATTGACTGATGTTCGCAACCAACTTCAGCTGCAGACAGAGCAATCTATATGGCTCTGGCTGCAGCATGCATCGGTTTCTCTTTGATCACGGCTTTTTCCTGCAGTTTTCCGGACCTTTCTGTAATCTGGAGAGCACTGTCGCCACCTAATGAGTCCGTAAAATAGGTTATACACCTTCAATAGCTCCCATATTTGTACAGGAGATGCCTGATGCTTTGATCCACGTCCCACCGTCAAAAAACGCAATTGACGAACATACTCGTCCTTGGCACTCTACGTTACTAAACGAAATGACGAACATACTCGTCCATGGCACTCAATGAGTTAATGACATTGATGAATTAAAACAGGAACAATCTGTGTGTTTAAAAGCCTTTTTATGGGGTCAAGATGTATTAGTGGTGCTTCCCACCGGCTTTGGTAAGAGCTTAAATTACCTGCTCACTCCTCTGGTGGCTACAGAAATGCAAAACTGACAAACATAGAAATACAGGAAGGACGAGGGATGAACGTAACACTCCAGAGTGCTTGACAAGCGGCAACAAGTAACCACAAATGATATAGTCACCGATGGTTAAGGATTGGTTGACGAGGTCCATCTCACTCAAAAATGGTATGTACAACATATAACACACTGTTGTCTTGGGAAGTGAACGCCGCAGCCATGATTGCTGTTGCTATCAGATGCGACGTCCTGCTTTGCTGCTTGATCATTGAGAACTAACAGCAACCAATCGGTTGAGCCCCAACCGATTGGTAATTTCTTGCCTCACCCGTCGGGACAAAAAATTATGCCACAAATCAGTGGTGAATAGGCTTGTGTCCAGTCCCTCATGAATCGCAATGCAAATTCAAAGATTGCATCTGGTAATCACTCGCTTACCACCGCGGAGACCCGGGTTCGATTCCCAGTAGCAATACTTCCGGCTTGTTCAGACACAATTGGCCGTGTCTGTGGGTAGGAAGCCGGTGGGGTATGAGTCCTGGTCGCTGCAATAGCAGCACCTCCTCGGGTCAGTCGGTCATGTTGTTTGGGGGGAGGGGAACTGGGGGGAATAGCGTGATGCTCCCATGCTCTACGTCCTGCCAGTGAAACCCCTCACTGTCAAGTGAAAAGAAGCGGCTGGCGACTGCACATTTATTGGAAGAAGCATTTGCTAGTCTACAACTCTCCCCAGATCGGCAGAGGGGGTGGGGCTATGACCGGGACAGCAGAGGGAATTGGCCAAGTACAATTGGGGAGAAAATGGGAGAATTTTTTAAAAAATAAAATAAAAAGATTTTACGAACATAAAAAATAAAATAATTGCCATGCAAATTCAAAGAGTGCTGACAACTGCGATGCATAGGGGCTGGATACCAGGCTAGTGGATCGGTGCATCTCTACTCATGGTTCTGAGGTCACGCCTGTGTGAAACATCCCTCATGTGCTGTTTTATCCCGGTTTCCATGGCAACATAACATTTAAGCCGGTGGTATCTGCCTCACTCAGACTCGGACTCACACTTCACACTCGTCAATTTCTGAGCTCACTTTGATCTGCTGGAATTGAAAGCTTCTTCTTCTCTGAGATGTGAGTCATGTTGCAAATGGGAGCGGGAGAGAGAGAGTTCATAGGGGCTGGATGCCAGGCTCGGAGTTTCCCTCATCTCAGGGTTAACAAACTCAGTTTTCACTCAACCTGCTTTCTGGAATACGCCTCTGTGAATGTGGCTGGCTTTCTGGAATACCCCTCTGTGAATGTGGCTGGCTTGTCTGATGCTATTGTACTGGAAGTTTGTAACGAGCCAGGCTTCTGCTTTACTGTCTGTAGAGGGTTCCTGCTCTGTTCCTGCAGCAGCCCACCACCCCCACCCCGGCCAAGGCCTCGTCCCCCAGCCGGTCCGATCCAGGATCGTCCCAGCAGAGGACCACTCAGCCGTTGGTCACAGTGACCCAGGCACAGGTGAGCTCACCAGTCTGTCCAAACGGTACTGTTTATTGATCAGGAGGGTTTCGGTGTAAAGATTCTGTGCACAGCTAGGATGGGTCTCTGACAGGTGCATAAGAGTGGTAGCAGATGATCCAAAAGGGTGGACGCCATTTTTTTTTTTTTTTTTTTTTTTACAAATGTAATTAAAAATATTTTGCAGTGCACTATGTTCCTTTCTTGTTTAAGAATGTTTCGGGAAATGAAAATGTAGCCTATTTAAATAGAATTATCAACAATAACAATCAAGGAAGTTACATGCGTGTAGGCTAGAGAAGAAGAAGAAGCGCGCATGCACGCACATGTTGTGTTGAACCAACCAACAACCAATACGAATTGTTTAATCTGGCAATAAAGAAATGTGAACTTGACATGCTATTTTAATAGCCTACTCAAAAATGCACCTCCCACTATACAGCAAAGAGAGGAGTCAATGTTTCTTGATATATGCCATTCAGATCAGAATAATTAGTCTAGTCATTAAGTTTGCTGATAATATTTCTATCATGTTAAGTCTGTCATGTTAACTTGTGTATTCAGAGCAAATAGGGAGATATAGAGCATTATCATCATGCTATATATCTCCCTCTTTGCTCTGAATGAGTGAGAAAAGGAGAAAATACTGAATAATTACATCACAACAGTATCCTAATGTTAATTTAAAATGAGATATTGCTCTATTCCTTGCGGGCCCCACCGAGGGTCCCTTCCTCCCAGCACCCCCTGCTTAAAATGACTTCCAGCGGCCCTGCTGATGATCGCACAATGTTGCCTTTTAATAAATACAATCTATTAGCAAGTGAGGACAGGTTGTGTCTTTAGTTTGGTTTAGAAGGCAAATTGTTATTTTTATTAACATATGAAAATGACAAATTGTTAAACTGTCTTTGGAGTTCACTTTCTACTTGGAAAGTGCAACAGTTGGTAGACAGACTTAACTCTAAATCCTAGATTGCCAACATTACATGCATCCAAAAGTACAGTAAGTAGCACAAGGATCAAAGTCACTGTGCCAAGATTGTAGATTTAACAAATAAATGGTAAATGGCCTGCATTTATATAGCGCTTTTATCCAAAACGCTTTGCAATCAGTAGGTACATTCACCCATTCATACACCGATGGCGGCAGGCTACCATGCAGGGTGCTGGCACACCATCGGGAGCAATTTGGGGTTCAGTATCTTGCCCAAGGACACTTCGACATGCAGACTGGAGGAGGCGGGAATCGAACCACCGACCTCTTTTATCCAAAGTGATTAGTGGACGACCCGCTCTACCTCCTGAGCTACAGCCGAGAGATAAACACCATTCCTGAAAAAATAGATCAAACTGTTGTAGAACAGTTTGTAATGCTTCACGGGCTTTCTGAATCCAAATTTATTTCGTCACGAAATTATTGCCTGGTGTAATACATTAGTTTGATTGATATTACTTGGAAAAAGATATGTATATAAATGAATACAAATGGAGTTATCTGTCTTTGCAAACAAACTCTTCAAATACGCGTGTCTCCCAGCAGGACGTCATGGACCCCGGCCGGATCCGAATCGCCCATGTGGAGGAGGATGTGCTGAGGAGGTCTGGAGCGGCACTGATGACTGTACAGGCGGCCTCGACACAGCAGAGGCTGTCCTGGGCAGCTGACTGGACTCCGGTAAGGAAACAACCAAACCTTCTGTCTTGTCTCCTTCTGCTGAAGCTCTTGTACACTGAGCCAACAAACCGACACATCAAATCCATATCTTAAAGTCCCTGGAAACCAGAAATATCTTTTTATTATTTAGCATTTTGAGTTCATCACATCACAGTTATGTTAATAAGCCACCAGCCAAATTTGAACGATGATGAACGTCGCAAAGTATATAAATTTAGGTTTGACAGTGATGGCAAAAGTCATGAGAATCAATTAGATTTTAGAGTGTATTTTCTCCCGCGGACTGTGTGGGCGTGTCCCGACTGTGTGGGCGTGTCCCCCCCCCCCCCCCCGGGGGGCTATGATATAAAAAAAAAAAACATTCAACTCTAAAAAATGTGTTATGTTATTCCCTTTACAGTGTTTATTTTCTGTTTTCATTACTAGCTGTTATTGCCATTTCCCTTGATAGAGAAACATTTCACATAATATTGAAAGGTTTGCAAATGTGTGATTTGAATCTGGTCTTTCAAATGTGACTTTGAAAATAATCACACACCAAAGAAGATGGCATAACTGCTGAACTGCTAAATTTTATTTAGCCAGGTACAAAGTAGGCTATAAATGGGGTAATAATGCCCATAAATATCCATAAGTAAACAAACATCTGTACGTTTTTATTTTTTTTTATTTTTTTTTCTACAAACGTCTGTAAGTGTCCTTCATGGGGGGAGTCAGTCAGCTTAACCCACGTGTACTTCTCTTCCCAAACTTTACTATATGAACAAAGTCTTTTCTTTTTTGGAGGGCCGGGGCCTGCATCGCCGTCTCCATCGCTTTCATGCCCACTTCGTGCGCTCATTTTTCCACGAGTGATTGTGGCACACCACACGCTGTCAAATAATATAGCCGCGCCCACCTGAGAGTCTCTCACACACACACACACACACACACACACACACACACACACACACACACCCGCTCTGTGCAGCTGTGCCTGCCCCCTGTCATCAACTGAGCTGCTGCGGCACGCCGGCACCCCCAGGGTCCTAGCGCCCTTCGCGTTATCTCATACAGCACACAAACACACAGGCAAGCAGACAGACAGGTCGCAATATATATGCCTCTTCCCTTAAAAACGGGACAAGTGGCGTCCCGTACGGGACACGTCTCTTTTGACCCAAATACGGGATGTCCCGGCTAATACGGGACTGTTGGCAACCCTACCGTTAACGGAGAGAGAGAGAGAGAGAGAGAAGGAGAGAGAGAGAGAAGGAAAGTGAGATGGAGTGTGTGTGTGTGTGTGTGTGTGTGTGTGTGTGTGTGTGTGTGTGTTCGCGCGTTGCTCGGTGCATAGCACAGACAGAGAGGGTTTACAGAGAGGAAGAGATCTCTGCCGCTGCGCTACTGTGTGTGTGTCAGTGTGTGTGTGTGTGTGTGTGTGCGCGCGTGCGTGCATGCGTGTGTGTGATTCGATTAAATCTTATGACGTGATAAGATCATGCATTTTAGCACCGCGCGCACCGCTCTCTTCAATGAGGAAATGGAAATCCAGACCTTGTAGAAAAGTGTCGATTTTTGGGGTTAGGGTTGAAAGTAATGTCAATTAATTTCTGAGGCACACAATTACTAATTTTAATAGTTAGAAGGTTTTTGTGGATTTTGGTTTCCAGGGACTTTAAAGTTATAATCCATAAGACTTCAGTTTTGTTCTCTTGGGTGACACCTATGGCGATGAGTGGTAATTGCAGGCGAGATCCAAACAGTGTTGCATAATGTGACATTACATTAGTCAGTTTGTTCATCCATAGTAACCACCCGTAATGCTAGCAGAGACCGGAAAAAGTAGCTTGTTATCCTAATTCTCACAAGAGTTGTCGGGAACCTACAGTAACCTACAGAGTGTGTCTATTGTGTTAGCTCCGCTGCCGCAATACTGAAAATGCAAAGGCTTCCATCAATGGACCATAGGCTCAATCACCATTGTGTTAATTCACTATCAGATAGATAGTGACTTAACAGATATTTATTTAGATGAAAATCTTTGAGATTATAACTTTAACATGGACTACAATTTACATGGACTACAATATTCCGATATTAACACGATTAAGACAATAATCTGAATAAGACACTGCCATGTAAATTGCATTTTCTGATTACCTTAACACGAATAAGGTCATAGTGGACCGAGTAAGCAATAGTGCAATTAAGACGTGGAGTATATCTTAGTCGCATTATTGAAGTGCATTGTAGACATGTAGACACCTTAATCGCACTGTGACGTCCTATTGGACTTCTTGCAGAATTGTATGATACGCACGGCAATCCAGCTGTTTGATGACACATGCTCTTGCTTCTAGCGAGTGTTGCACAACTTGTTCACAGAAGAATAGATGGCGGCCACCGGTAAACAGAAGTCACAACATCCTGTCGCGACTCGTCAGCCTATCAGAACACTTTTAGCTTGTTGAAGCAACAGCACACCAATGATAAGGAGGGAAAAATCAGTGTTTGATTGTTTTCATTAAGAGAAAGCACTGCTGGTATCGATACTGTTGTAAATGAGTATTGTATCCATTAGTTTTTTGTACCGATACTTATCAATACTATCGATACTTTTGACAAACTTAGCACATCAGCATGTTTCCATGACAGCAGCAGGGGCATGTTGGCGTGCTCCAGGCTGGAGAACCGAGACAGGAGACAGGGAGGGAGGAGAACAAGGAAGAGGGTGGAGGAGGTGCTCTGTGGTGGCTCTTGGAGATATTTCTGGGCATTTCTCCAGAGGTAAAGAAAAACCAGAACTGGTGCCCAAATACCCGGCATCCATTTTGTCTTTCCGTCCTCAGTTCTTTGGAGTGATTTCACTTTCCCCTGCAGGTGACCTCACTTCCCCCCCATGGCGACCTCACTTTCCGATGGGGGTTCCACATGACCCAAGATTATAGAAATGTGTTTTGCCGATCTAGTATTTGCACATTTTTATTTTAGGTGTCAGGTGGGTGGGGTTTGCCACATAGGATGCTATAATGATACCAGAAAGATTAGATAACTAAGAAAAATATTTGACAGTCAATCACTTCTCTGAAACGTTCTGATTAGTTAAACCCCACCCATCCGGTGCTCCAATCATGTTAAAACAAACAAATGAAGTCCTGATCTTTCCCCGTTCCTCGCCTCTGCTCCCTGCTCCTCTGCTGGCACTGAGTCCCTCCACCTTCATCTTCACACCATCTTCCTCATCCTCCTCCTCATAGTCTTAGCTTGCTCCTGCCACAATTTCTTTTTTTAATTAAAACTTTTTTTATCCAATCTAATGAATCTGCTGAATTATTTGTTTGCGATCAAATTTTGAATCATAATGATTTCTGATTACCTCTTCTCTACTCCAGTATATTTCTCATGTCTGGATTTTTTCCTTCCTCTAGAGGGCAGTATGGAACAGTGTGATTAGTCAGACAGCACTGTAGATAAATTAATCAATCAATCAATCAATCAACTTTATTAATAGACACATAGTCCACAGATTTTTTTTAGATTAAATTAATTTCTATATTCATGACATGTTAACAGTAGTAAATATTTTCTCTTTCAGCCATTTCCCTATTCACACATTTGTCAATATAATTGTGTTATGATTGTCATTGCTGTTTTGTTGCTGATGTCAGGAGCCTGTGGGTCCTGACCCAGAAGGCACTGAAACTGCCACCAACCAAAGCCTGACCAGCACTGAACAGACGGACAGTCCATCTGGAGAAGACAGAAAGGTAACTAAACTGTCACACACTGTAAAAAATAAAATACAAAAAAGATTCACTGGCTCTTATTGGAATTCTAATCCATCTGTATTTGAGTATTTTGGTTTCAAATTCCAATTATGGTTTGCAGGGATTTATTTTTTTATTTTTATTTTTTGCTATTGGTTGCTTGTAATGTTGGTGAGAATTAGGGCTTATTCTAATCTATTGTTACATTGCACTGGCTACTGTATATAAACTTGTAAGCTAAATGCATTAAATGTAAATGCAGAGTTCTCAATTTAAAGTATCTCCGGCCCTATTTGTTATGCCAACTTCCAAATTTCGACACAACTGACCTCTACTCATTCATTCAAACTCAACTCCCAGCAAAGCCAATACACCTGGATTGTGGTTTAATTTGAGCAATGAATTTGTTTTTACAGTGTAATAGCTTGCAAATGTTATAAGATAACATAATAAAAAGATGTCCATAACATTACGGAACATGATTCCATAACCGAGTGTATCAGTAACTGTGTGTGGCTCAATCTTTTCTTGTAGTATCTCTGTAGACTAAAATGATTGATGTGGTTAATCAGAATAATAACCTGACCTATGTTCTAACCCTGCTCATGTTTCTTCAGGGTGTTGAGGGTGTCTCAGTCACCGCGGGAGGGAGTGCGTCTGCAGCTTTATCAAAGCCCCTGGGCACGGTCAGAACCCAGTCCCTGCCCCACAGCATGGTAAACACACCCTCGTCCATAGACCTCTCCACATCCGACTCCAGGTCCCAGCAGAAATGTGTAGTCTGCTAGATCTAGAACCTATCGCTTTCTTCTCGATTCAAGCTTTTGGCTTACACCTTCTTCTAGAACCAAACCTAGAACCCAGAACCCCCGCCTATTAGAACTCCTATAATTGTAACCCCTCCTCCTTCTTAAAATCAACCTTGTTTCTTCTAGAACGAAGCCTGGAACACCGACTTTATTTCTTCTAGAATCAAGGCTAGAACTCCCAATTTATTCAAGAACCAAGTCTTGATGCCATAGCTTCTTCTAGCATTAATGTTAGATCTATCAGTTCCTCTAGAATGGAACCTAGAACTCACAAACCATTTGTAGAACTAAGTCTAGATTCCACTGCTTCTTCTAGAACCAACAGTAGACCTCTAATTTATTCTAGAACCAAGCCTCAGACTCCCTCTTCAACCAACCTGATAACTCCCAAACCTCGTCTAGAACTGAGGCTAGAACTCCCATCCTCTTATAAACGAAGTCTAGATTTCACAGTTTACTCAAGATTCAACCTTAGACCTCCCATTTCTTCGACAACCGAGCTTAGAACTCCCAAGCTCATCTAGAAACCTAGAACTTCTACTTCATCTACAACCAAACTTAGAGCTCAAAAAGAACTCCAGAACACCCCGCTTCTTCTAGAACCAAGTTCTTCTGAAACTGTCTCTTTCTACCTTCAGTGCATTTACATGGCAATAAGAATTCCAGGTGTTATGTTAGTTTTGGCTGTAGGATTGTCAGAGCTGTGGACGTTTTGTTTACATTGGATATTGGGATTCCAGCAGGTTTATCAGTGTTTTTAATTGCATTATGAAAATAATTAGGTGATAGGTAGTTTAAATAAGTCAGTCTCTATGTGACTAAGTGTGTGGCAAACCTACTTTTTCTGGGTTTATTTGTGTGTTTATATGAAGAACTACTAAGCTCACCAATTGTCAGTGAGCAATTCTGTTCAGTGGTTTGTGGCTGTTAGTGAGAGATGATAGAGTGCATTATCTGCAACTATTGTAAGTGAGATAGTTGCAGATAATGTCTTGGCAGAGTGAGGTGAACAGTAACCCAGTATACCGTTTACACCAAAAAATGAAAGTGCAGACTGATAGTAGCCAGCATGTGGGGTGGATGTGTTTTTAACCGTCTATAATATGGTTTTGCATGGACCTTAATTCTGATGATTTAATATAATTTTATAAAAACCAAAAAGAGTCTTTAAATTTACACAAAATGTACTAATAGTGAACTTTTGTGTACCATGTTTTATAATGTATTATACAGAATTGATCAAGACTGCTGTTTTAAGATAGGAATTACATAAAGTAATATATTCCTTTTTTGATTGTTGACCTTTCATTTACTGTCTGAGCTCATTTGCCAATACAGTGATTATCTGTTAAATATGCCCTTATTTACTTGCTTACAGTATGCATCTGCTTTTTATATTTGTACAAGCTGAAAATCATGGTCATTTGTAGAATGTGCTGTTTAGAGAATTGATTAACTGAGAAATTACTCAGAGGAGAGGGATTGTCCCTTTTGGTTTGAAACAGCATATTCATATGCACAGCTTTTATACTGTAGAAAATTACCTCTCCTAAGATTACTGTTGGCCATGAAAATGCACTGATTTGACATTAATAGATTAACACAGTGCTGTTGGCAGGTGAAAACCTCATAACTCCAATTTTAGCAATAACTTGAACATTACTTGATTAAAAAGTATTATATCGAGCCCTAAGGATCAAAGCTGTAAATTGACTCATGCACTCCTGCAATCCATTCAAAGCACATTGTAATCTAAGGTGTCAATCTAAAAATAAGTAATAACACCTGAAAAGCTGTCATTTTTGGAGATGCAAGGTTTTCACCCGAAAGCGGCGATAGTAAGATGTCTTACATTTTTGCATGTACTGTAATGTAGATTGTTCTATTTTTGTCTTTCCATTTTGTCAGTATATTAACAAGAATATGAATAAATCCACAACAATGATCTACTCCTCCGTCTCTCTGTTTCTGTGTCAGGAGCTCATGAAGGGACAGAGGGGGCTTGCATGGAGGGGGGATGATGACAGCCGCCCAGAGGGGCTGAAGACACACACGGCACACACACATGACACACGCACACCTGTCGAGGACTCGCACACACCTATTGAGTTCAGACTAGACGATACAGCCACCACTACAGGCTTGCAGGCTAGAGAACCGGAAACCAGTGAAGTGGACAGCAGCGTGTGGTCAGTGGAGACGTCTCAAAGCTCGGTTTCCCCATGTTCTCTGTGCTCCACCTCACAAAAGGTTCTGGTCGAGTCAGAGGGAAGACCCATAGATTCCCAGGTTGCACCCAGCTTAGAAACACCTCCGGCTGGGTCGCACACAGCGCAGTCCCAGTATCTAGAAACAACGCACACGCCCTCTCAACTCAGTGAAACGTCACCGGTGCAAGCAGGGGCCTCCACCTTAGAGCCCCCACCCTCCCCCACCACACACAGCACCCATCAGAGCACATTCAGAGCCCAGCGGCAGGAGCACGGAGAGGGCCTGCATCCTGCGGTAGCCCTGGTAAGACTCTACACACCTACCTGTACCTCCCGCTCCGGTCCCAGCTAGCCTGGTTAAAACCATCCTGGTCACAGGACCGCACATTCTGTTTCGCTCTATGGATCAGCCTGCACTTCCAGCCTCACAGCGATTTCAGTGGGCGGGAGTGCTTACCTTGACAGACAACTCCTTCAGCCAATCAGCATTGCCAAATACAATCCAGAACAACAGCGAAAACGTCTTTTCCGCCGAGAAACTCTGCTGGTGCATGCTCTTGTTCTTGCTTAATTGTTGTTATTGAGCCTGTTTCTGCAATAACTGCACTTACTAATGTTAGCATTAGTGCTCGTCGCTTTGGGAGACACCATTACTGTTTTGCCAGTGGCAGCCCTGATTGGCCCAGTCACATCATCAACTACGATGCAGTCCCCCCTGATTGGCCCAGTTACATTGTAATGTCAGGAAAGCACTGGGGGCGGGTGGAAGTCCAGACTGATCCATGGAGTCAAACAGGAAGTGACAGGTGATGAGGATGATTTTAAGCAGGCTAGGTCCCGGCATGAAACACACCCAGACTGATCACACTCCTAACCGCCTCTCTAACCATGCAAGAGTGGATGCAGAGACGGGGTCTGGTTGCACACAAATACTCACTGGTGGATTGAGTTTACTGCTGTTAATTCACAAGATAACAATCTCCTCTTTGCTTTTACCAGTTGAATTGTTTTAATGGTTATGTTTACAGTTTTGCATCTATTCACATTACATTGCCACTACATTGGACTTACTCACACCCAAGCCTCATGAATGGTGTAATGGTTTCAGTGATTGCAGAGTCACTTGCAGAGTGATTTATCTTCACATCCAGACTGGGTTTGTTGATTCATGGTGTTCACTTCCTATTGAGGTTACGTCAAATCCTCCATAGTTTTTTTTACACCTTATGTGGAGCACTCAGATATCCAGAGACACTACCAATTAAGGATGCATCTTTCTTTATTTTTACAATTTTACACATTTTAGAATATCAGTAAAGACATCAAAACTATGAAATAAAATAAATTGAATTATGCAGTGACCAAAAAATATGTTTAATAAATCAAAACTATAGGGAGGTACGGTGGTGCAGTGGTAAGCACTATCGCCTCACCGCTCGAAGGCCGTGGGTTCGATTCCCACCTGGGGACGAGGTGAACGCTGAAGGAATGCGTGCCCGTCCGCATGTCCTCGAGTGCCCACCGCCCGGGTGGGGTCGGCAAAAGGGCCTTTCTGTGTGGAGTTTGCATGTTCTCCCCGTGCCTCCCGGGGGTTTCCTTCATATAGGAACCCCCTTCACAAAAACATGCAATATCCTGGTTGCTAGTGTGGTTCCTCCTCTGGTCGTTAAGGGCGCCTGTTCAGAGGGAGGGGAACTGGTTGGAATAGCGTGAACCTCCCACGTGCTATGTCCTACCGGTGAAGCTTCCTCTGTCAGGTGAAAAGAAGCGGCTGACTGACTGCCCATGTCTCGGAGGAAGCATGGAATCAGTCTCGGCTCTCCCCAGATCGGCAGAGGATGGAGTAGCAACCAGGATTGAGAAATCAAATGAGCACTAATGGGGGATAAATGGGATAAAAAAATAAAAAAAATAAAAACTATCTTATAGTTTAGATTTCAGTCACCGCACAGAGAACATTCTCTTCATAGCAGGGATGATTCAAGTCAAATTCAGTCAAGTCAAGAGAAAGGGAGGAGTTTGAAATGGTAGAAAAGAGAAAGGAAAAGAACAGCAAATACTTTATACACATAAGAGAAATGACAGATACAACAAAAGGTCGTGTGATTGAAACCAACTTGAGGAACTGTGTGTGTGTGTGTGTGTGTGTGTGTGTGTGTGTGTGTGTGTGTGTGTGTGTGTGTGTGTACTGCTCAGTCAGCTGTAACCCAGCCCTCTGTCTGAGCTCCACCCCTATAGCCTGAGGCCTCTCCCTCTCGCTCGCTCTCTCTAAGCCGTTTTCCCACATGCGTATGTCTCCCTCTCGTGATAATGACTCCCTGTCACTGGAGCCTGCCACCGCTCCAGGAAGTGGTTTCTGCCACAGGTGGGTGGAGCAGTATGGGAGAACAGACAGACAGACAGAAACAGAGGGAGAGGAGAGACACAAGGGAAAAAGAGAAAGACAGACAGAGAGAGAGGAGACAGACAAGAGAGAGAAAGAGATAACCAGACAGGGAGAAGAAGACATACATGAGGAGTGGGAAGTAGCAGTGTGAGAAGTAGAATGACAGGTCCCCACACACCTCCTCTCCTCTGTGTGTGACCCTGGAGGCGAGCAGCTCAGCTGGGTGTGCTGCTGTGTTTGTGTCCCAGGCCACGGGGGAGCTCCAGGCGGCTGGGGCGGCCGAGCCCGGGCCAGGCTTCCTCCATGTGTGCCTGCAGAGGGCCGGGGAGCTGGAGGCCTGGCTGCAGACAGCACACACCAGCCTGGAAGCCGGCACCCCGGCCGGGTCACACCACGCCATGCAGGCCAGCCTGGAGCAGCAACTACTCACCTGCCAGGTAAGTCCCAACCACACAGCAGAGCCGTGTTCAGAATGGTTCACTCATTCACTCCCCATGTAGCGTTTAGTGAACTATTTGGGGAATGATCAAATGAGTTTCGGACACTATACCTCACTCTTAGTAAACATGACCGCACTGCATTGTGGTAAATGGGAGAATATGTAAGGTCCATTCGCTGTTCACTAGAAATTGCATTGTGGGTATCAAATTAACAGTTGAGTATACACTATAAAGAAATGGCGAACACATTACATGTATATAGTCAACTAGGAACGGTTTCAAACAGGGATGGTCTCTGCTGTTGAGGAAACATTGGGTTATTGTCAACTAAGTTTTCACAATACAAGCAATTGTCTTAGTATGTACAGTAGGTGCATAGCCTACTAACCTGAATGCACCAGATGGTTTGTTACACAGAACCATCCGGGAACTCAAAAAGACAGGCACTTTCAAAAAATACGTGGCAGGTGATTGGATTAACGATTTGTCTATCTATCACTGTATATCACGGGCTAACTTCAATCACTTAGGACCGCACACACACACAGATATTGGGGGGGGGGGGGGGGGGATGTCATAGATTACCACTGATTCAGGAATGTAGAACAATCTTGGCATTTTAAAATTAAAGTGATTTTAACAGGTTGCACAAGGTTGCACAAATATCAACAATAATGTACCGGTAATATAAACCTATACAGTATATGATCATTAAAATGTCAAAGTGGAGTTACTTGATTTTTATCTGACAGCATGCTTCAAAGAAGGCTTGTTGTAGTATTTATTAGGAATTATACAACAGTTCCGGCCGAGCAATTTGATTGGACAAGAGGGATCCAACCAGTGCTGATATTTCACGATAACGCACTGGGCGCTTCACTGTGTGTAGATCACTCCGCTTCACAGCTGCTCTAATCAACAAAACGCTTCACAGCTGCTTTTCAACAAAACGCTTCACAGCTGCTCTAATCAACAAAACGCTTCACAGCTGCTTTTCAACAAAACGCTTCACAGCTGCTCTAATCAACAAAACAAACACCAGCCACATTAGCCTACATAAAAGCAATATCACACTCGAGCTCGTGCTGTTGTCTAAAATGTTTCACAGCTGCTCTAATCAACAAAACAAACACCAGCCACATTACATTGAAAGTCATTCACAAAGCGTAACACAGTTACGATACCGAGAGCGCAAAGATGGATTTATTTCCTAACATAACTTTTGACTTAAACTATGAATGCTCGTCAGACGAGGACGAGCAACATTCTTCTGCGGAAAACTCCAGGTTTGCTCATTCACCTGCAGAACTTGACGATTTGGAGAAAAACAAAAACGAAGCAAACACTGTGAGGCAAACAATGGAAACGTGCAAATCAATGTGTATGACAAAAAGTAGACAGCCTGCAGTTAATTAGGCTGATTAGGCTACATTTTCGGCAAAGCGGAAAGCTGAGGGGACTTTTTGTTGGCGGAGGAATAAATAGAGAAATCATATATTTTCTCAGCTTTTTGTCATTTTTTTAATCAGCTTTGTTTAATACAGTAGAACTGTTGTATAAAAGCAATATCACACTCGATAAAGCATTATCACACTCGAGGTCGTGCTGTAGTTGTCTAATATCGTCACTGCTGTGATTATCTTCGGCACTCGGCCTGCGGCCTCGTGCCTACGACCGAACCACAGCAGTGAGGATATTAGCCAACAACAGCACTCCCTCTCGTGTGATATTGCTTAAATATAGGATCACTCATCAGGTCACACGACCATTATGCACTAAAGACTTCCGTCTGGTTTCAAATCAGGCACATCTCATATGAGATGATTTGGTCACACTTCTCAGCAAGTACGTACCAGGTATCTAAGTCACTATGTGACCTAAGGTCTGGTCACATAAATAACGTACACATATTTCAGGTTGCACAAAATGCAGTTTCAAGAACAAAAAATGATTCATATATTTCCAAATCCTTACTGGTTATTACAAATCTCACCATGTCGTCTCACTGTTCATTTCATACAGTGTATCCCAGCCCATTTGTATGTAAGAAAGGCACTGGGGAGGTGTCTTGTATCTTTACATTTCAGAGGTTCAAATTTCCCTCACAAAATTAGTCTGAGGCAAGATCAACACTGTTCACTCTGTGAGGGGTCAAAATTCATACAGCTGGAAAAAGGCAAGTGTTAAATGAGACAATCTTATCTGATTTTATGTCAGCTATAAACTGGCACAGTTAATTTCACTTTTGTTTTAATCTTTAGTCTATTTCCTTTTCTTGTTCCTTCCTTGTTGTTCAGAACCTTCCCAGATCAGTCTCGGTGAGCAGGGTTCTTTAACTGTTCTTCAGGTTTTATTGCTGCTTTAACCTACAATAAACCTACCAAAGAGTATATAGGGCAAGAGATGAAACGCTGGTGCTTTTTTTTGACAACAGCGACGTCTCCATTTTGGCCTGAAAACACCTCTTTACATAAACAACACAGTACCATGACAGAAGGACACCCTATGACCTGGAAGAACACAGGCAATTTGTTGTTAACAATGGAATAACCTATTAATTTTCACTAATTATCAATGTAAATTGTCAAGTCCTTCGAAAGGATGCGCTTTCCCGGTGGCTTTCTTAGTGGTGCTAAACCAGCAAAGTTCAAAACATAAAGATAATTGCACCTAAGGCACAAGGTAGCACACACAGATCTTCAGGACAAAGGATTCTTCTGAGAATCCTTTGTCCTGAAGATCTGTCAATGTAAATTCTTTGCTACAACTGTCACTCACTATCCTTAACAACTAAAACCTTGAGCTGCCCATGAGCAAGGCACTGACAGGCCCAAACGCCCCATTGGTCAAACACAGAAGACTGACGACAGTTATACTGGACAGCTTGAATTGAATACATAAAGGATATGAAATGCTGCTTTGCTTACAGCTGCAGATGACTGGAGTCCAGTCTGATTCTATCAGTAAAGGCCAAAGCCTAGTGGTTTAAACATGATACTTTTTTAGATCCATTGAGGCTGTGTTGTTATTATGTCTGCCAATGCTTAGATAAAATATCCTTCAGAATATCATTATTACTATTTGTTCAAGTCCCAGTGACTATAAGCTGAATTCTGATGGCGCTGCTGTCAGTTGACTTGGAGGGAGGTTGAGTAAACAGTAAAGGCCGGCCAATATGCAGCTGCTGGTATTTGCATTGCGGGCGAACTGTTGGCCAAACTGGTAAAGATCAGCAGTATTACAAGTCGACTAATCAAACTCTGACAAACTCCCTGACGACCAAACAGGCAGAACAGCCAACAGTCAGCAGGATGGCGGGTGTCTGGGTAGTGGAGAGGTAAAAGCACTCGCCTACCACCCCAGAGACCTGGATTTGGGCCGGGCGCCACGAGGGGGCGCCAGGGGGCTTTGCACCCTCAGTTCAATTTTCTGCCCCCTCACTTTTTTTTTTTTTTTTTTTTTTTTTTAGAATAGTTCATCTTCAAGATTCAAGATTCAAGATTCAAGATTTTTATTGTCACTCCATGGTACAAGTATCACGTGTGAAATTCTTGTGCTGTGGACTCTGTTTACGACATAGTACAAATAGGCAACAAGCAATGAGCAATAGGCAATAAGAAATAGGCATCAATAAGCAATACTAAGCAGCAATAGGCAATGAGGCAGAATAGCGATAAGACAAGTCAGTGGCATATTCATTGCACATAGGTGCACATGTCGTGCATACGTTAGACGTGTTCGGACATTTTAATTCGACGTATTTGACATACAGTGCAAATAGCATGTACCTTATTAAACATACAATTAAACATTAGGCATTGTGCATACGTTAGACGTGTTCAGACATTTTAAATTCGACGTAATTGACATACAGGTGCAAATGGCATGTACCTTGTTAGACATACAATTAAACATTAGGCATACATAATGGTAGCAGCTGCAGTACGGTACGGTACGACTACTACACTATTTGTGTATGTTAAGGAGTCTCGTGGCCTGCGGGAAGAAACTGTTCCTCAAGCGATTTGTGCGTGCTTTTGGAACCCTGTATCTCCTCCCTGAGGGTAGCAGGGAGAACAGGCTGTTGTGGGGATGGTTTGTGTCTTTGATGATCTTCAGGGACCTCCTGAGGCACCGCTGGTTATACAGTTCGTGCAGTTCTGGCAACTCGTCTCCTGTTACGTGCTATCTATAAAGGCCAGTTAGGCAATGTTTGTACCTAACTGGTTTGTACCTAACTGGTAACCAAAAGTCGCTCATCCTGATCTCGACTCTTCTCGTCCCTGGCACCTCAATGGTGGAACGAGCTTCCACCTTCGGTCAGGACTGCTGAATCACTGCCGATCTTTCGGAAAAGACTAAAGACACACCTTTTCAGGCTCCATCTGGGCCCTTCTTGATCTAACTTCGTTCTCTCTCTTTCTTTAAAAAAATAAAAAAAATAAAAAAAAATAACCAACCTTGTACCACTAACCTAAACTTGTACCACTGTTCCTTCAGAAGTTGTAGTTGTCATAGACTGTGCTCCATAGTTGAGTGTTCTATTGCTGACAAAAAAATGTGCTATTGTAAGTCGCTTTGGATAAAAGCGTCTGCCAAATGACGTAATGTAATGTAATGTAATGACATGTTTCGGCTGCTGTTTCTGCAGTCTTCATCAAATTTGATCAGTTTAAGTTAATGTAGGCTACCTCCTATAAACATAGCTCTGTTGTTTCAGAATTGGCAGGGAAGCGCTATTTGCTGTGCTTTGGTTGTCACAAGGTGTCAGAGATGTAGCTATTTATTAAATTTGAAGCTCACTGCATGTTGTAGTGATCATGACGTGATTAAAACACACACACACACACACACACACACACACACACACACACACACACACACACACACACACACACAGAGAGAGATAAATCAGCTGCACCCAAGCACACAGTATGCCATGAGCAGAAAGATGGAGACAACGCATCTGATCACCTTATTTCTTTAATTTAATTAACCTGTCACTGACTGGCTATTATTTTGTTTAGTTTTTGTTGATTTTTGCAGCAATTGTTTATTCTATGACTTTTCATAGACATATATGTTCAGAGTGCTCCAGACAGGTCCCGCATTTCACGTTATGCAAAGCTCAGCTCTATTAATGCCATAATGAATGGTTTGAATGGTTTATTTTCGGTCATAGGTTATAATGAACCACAAACAAAATGTAACAATTTGTGTGAATATACAGCAAGAGAACATTATCATACATGTACATATCAGACCATTTCACACAAATACAATTTATACAATCAATGACCGAAAAAAGGAATAGGCTGAAGCCAAGGCTTAATCTGCTGCTGTGAAATAAATGTTTTTATACTCGATTTTGAATAGTAGTCTTTCTTGTGTTGTTATTGCGCTTTTCAGAGGTTATTATGGTTAAAAAGTCCAGAAATAGGCATAGCAGGTACTGTATATAATCTATGTTTTACGATATAAAAATATCAGCCCCCTCCCCAGTTTTAACCGCCCCCTAAGTCATTTCATTCTGGCGCCGGCCCTGCCTGGGTTCAATTCCAGACAGCGGTACCTCTGGCTTGGTCAGACGTTCCTACAGACACAATTGTGGGTGGGAAGCTGGTGGGGTGTGTCTTCAGTCAGTTCCAGGTGTTCCCGCCCACAGGACTCACTCCCTGCTGACCTCAGCAGCGTAACTTGAGCCCTCCATTAAAGTTTCACAGGTTGAACCCGGCGCTGCCTGTGGCATGGCACATTTGAATGGAGGCTTTGTGGGCAAACAAACACAGCGACTCCTTGGTGGGATCGATCATCTGTTGCCTCCCATTCAAATCTGCACAGCCACTTCCACGCAAATGCCTCTTTCATGACCTCAACCTTAACCTTCAACCCTGATCTGGTAAAGGTAAAGTCCCAATGATTGTGACACACCTGAGTGTGCGACATTTGAATCATTTGGTGATCTAACCCCCCAATTCCATGACGTGATTAAAACACACACACACACACACACACACACACACACACACACACACACACACACACACACACACACACACACAGAGAGAGATAAATCAGCTGCACCCAAGCACACAGTATGCCATGAGCAGAAAGATGGAGACAACGCATCTGATCACCTTATTTCTTTAATTTAATTAACCTGTCACTGACTGGCTATTATTTTGTTTAGTTTTTGTTGATTTTTGCAGCAATTGTTTATTCTATGACTTTTCATAGACATATATGTTCAGAGTGCTCCAGACAGGTCCCGCATTTCACGTTATGCAAAGCTCAGCTCTATTAATGCCATAATGAATGGTTTGAATGGTTTATTTTCGGTCATAGGTTATAATGAACCACAAACAAAATGTAACAATTTGTGTGAATATACAGCAAGAGAACATTATCATACATGTACATATCAGACCATTTCACACAAATACAATTTATACAATCAATGACCGAAAAAAGGAATAGGCTGAAGCCAAGGCTTAATCTGCTGCTGTGAAATAAATGTTTTTATACTCGATTTTGAATAGTAGTCTTTCTTGTGTTGTTATTGCGCTTTTCAGAGGTTATTATGGTTAAAAAGTCCAGAAATAGGCATAGCAGGTACTGTATATAATCTATGTTTTACGATATAAAAATATCAGCCCCCTCCCCAGTTTTAACCGCCCCCTAAGTCATTTCATTCTGGCGCCGGCCCTGCCTGGGTTCAATTCCAGACAGCGGTACCTCTGGCTTGGTCAGACGTTCCTACAGACACAATTGTGGGTGGGAAGCTGGTGGGGTGTGTCTTCAGTCAGTTCCAGGTGTTCCCGCCCACAGGACTCACTCCCTGCTGACCTCAGCAGCGTAACTTGAGCCCTCCATTAAAGTTTCACAGGTTGAACCCGGCGCTGCCTGTGGCATGGCACATTTGAATGGAGGCTTTGTGGGCAAACAAACACAGCGACTCCTTGGTGGGATCGATCATCTGTTGCCTCCCATTCAAATCTGCACAGCCACTTCCACGCAAATGCCTCTTTCATGACCTCAACCTTAACCTTCAACCCTGATCTGGTAAAGGTAAAGTCCCAATGATTGTGACACACCTGAGTGTGCGACATTTGAATCATTTGGTGATCTAACCCCCCAATTCCAACCCTTTGATGCTGAGTGCCAAGCAGGGAGGCAATGGGTCCCATTTTTATAGTCTTTGGTATGACTCGGCCGGGGATCGAACTCACAACCTCCCAGTCTCAGGGCGGACACTCAAACCACAAGGCCACTGAGCTGGTTATATCTGAGCGATTGTATTGAAAGTGTCTTTCACACACAGAAGAATAAAATGAGCAGGGAAGAAGGTTAAAGGAATAACTGTGAAACTATAACACAGCGTTCAAAAAACAAGTACAAACAAAATACAGAACACACATTAGTCAACCCCTTTAATGTCCACAGTGGAATTTTACAATTTCCTTTACAGCGCTTAAGTTCTACCTGAGCTAAGTACAAATCCAGAGATTTTCCTCAAATAGGTTTGTTTAAATAGGCTTCTTCTTTCGTTTTCTTTTTAAGAAAATCAACTATCTACCAATTAAGGCATGATACATATTTCAAATGCAGGCCATTTGAAATATGTTTTTTATGTACAGTAGCCACGTTTTGACAGTTTCCAAAGCAAATTTTGTGCTTCCAACATCAGAAAAAAATATGGGGCTTTTCCTTAACATGCTAAATATAGATTTAAAATTCATGCTACAGCATGCATTGGGACGCGTCATCAATGATATTAGCTGGGGTTGTAAGGTGTTTCGGGTCTCTCAACATGATACACCCTCGCCCAGTAGACCCAGCCGAGGCCGATTAAGACCCCGACCCGCGTCCCAGAAGCAGCCGCTCACGGATCAGCCTTCCTACTCTGTCTGCAACGTTGCCTGCGGAAGGGTTGATCATGCCCAATCCACTGCAATAAAGTTAGTGCTACACCGCAATATTGTAAGGCCCTTCGGTGCATGGAGGGTCTAGGCCAGGGCTACTCGACTTGCTTTGCCCGGGGGCCGCTTTTGCAAAATGACAGGAGGCCAGGGGCCAGTTAATAAACAAACATGAATATATTTCTTTTTGTACCAGATTGTAGGTTTTTGGGGTGTCGGAGTTTAGTCTGACAATTTTGTGCACACAGGATAGTTAGGTTAAGTAAAGTTAGTTTACATATAAGTGCCTGGTTGGTGAGTACTAGTACTCTGGAGTACTAGTACTGGAGCTCAGTCAAACTTTATTTAACGTTTGTTTTCATTGTGAACTAGAAAATGGTCAGGAGGCCACTTGGCAACCTATTGCGGGCCACATCTGGCCCCCGGGCCGCAAGTTGAGTATCACTGGTCTAGGCCCTGTGTGGGTGACTCCAGGCCGGGCTCCTCCTACGTCTCACCAGACCCTCCCGGGGAAAAGGCAATCCTACCATGGGCAGAGAGGACGCCTCAAGAAGGCCTGTGCGCTGCACGTCATTCGCCTGCGGTGAGCACCTCGCTCTAGCCTGAAGGACCCCAGGCCGCGCCGATCTTTGCACAGATTTTCAGGAGGCTAATCCGTAGCGTTTGTGGATTTCTCCCTCACGAGAGAGCCAGGATGGGGTGCTAATCCCATCCCGTACCGGATGTCGTCTCTCCGAATATTTTAATTGTTAGTCATTAAAATATAAGATCATTTTGATTTGTTTTTTTGGTAAAAAAGAAAGAAAAAAAGTGGTGTGTCCAAACTGGTAATGTACACTACAATAGAATAAAACATGTAAATTATGATCCATTCTTGACAGTGCCGTGTGTGTGTGTGTGTGTGTGTGTGTGTGTGTGTGTGTGTGTGTGTGTGTGTGTGTGTGTGTGTGTGTGTGTGTGTGTGTGTGTGTGTGTGTGTGTGTGTGTGTGTGTGTGTGTGTGTGTGTGTAGGAGATGTTCCTGGAGATCGAGCAGAGGGTGTGTGACCTCAGTCGGGACGTCCCGGCAACAGCAGTGGGGGCGCAGCAGCACGAGGCAGCCGAGCTGCTCTCCTCCAAACTGGACTTGCTCAAGTCCAGCCTGGTCTCCTTCCAGCAGCTGCTGCAGGACAGACAGGGAGGAGAGAAGACCACCGCCTGTACACACACACAACAGCAGGTATGCACATCTACACATCAACCCAAACACCACTATAAAGTGTGCACATTTTACGTGTCTGCAAACCAACGATATGTACAATTTCGATAATATGAAACAAAACCGCGGTTAATTTGAAACCTGGTCGCCTTTCCAATGTTAAATGCAAATAAAACAATTTGAACAACTTTAGTTATGTTTAGGAAAGGAAGTTCGTTTTCACATCTGCCTTGTTTGGTCTGGTTGAATCTAACTGTAATTCATTTTCCCCCTTGGTGTCATTCAATCGCAGCAATCGCGCTCCGGTGAAAGGGCGTGGTTTACACTGATTTTACAATGGCTAATGGCTGTTCTAAGGCACGATGCGGCGCGGAGTACCTTAGAACAGCCATTTTCAGAAAAGTCATAAAAGTGGTCCTCGTTTGTGAACATTATCTTGCTGAACACAAATTACCACTCCCATAAACTTTTTTTAAAGGCCCATTATGTACGATTTTTGTCCACTAGATGTCATGCTGGAGCTGTAACATCAAAACGTAAACACAAAGGGCACTATTTTCTCGACGGCGGTATTTTTGCGTTAGCGCCCGTTTTGCGCTGGAATAGTGGCGTGCAAAGCCCTTATTGTGCGCTTCATCGTAGGAAGGCTGATTCGTCATCTTGGCGCACATCTCCGTATAGGCGTGTTTATGCCCAAAAGCATTGTGGAGGTATGGTCATGCCCATAAAACCACAGCATCACGTCAGCAGCTTCCTCCTCACTCAGAGGGACTAGAGTGAGAGAGAGAAAGAGGGACAGAGAAAAAATAGCCTAGATGGAGAGAGGGAGAGAGAGGGAGAGAGAGAGAGAGAGATGTGAGGCTGTAATGCATATACATCAAATAACCTGCTCATGCCCACCTGTGAATCACCTGTGTATTATTGCCATTTCACACGCTGAAAAAGGGCTGCTGCCCAAGCGTCTGTATGCTTATCGCTTTTCTATCTCCGCTGGGGTAATATACTGCATGCGTAATTACGCAGCGTACTGAGAGCCGCGATGATGCTGCTCTATTTGAAGAAGTTGAATTTCGTTCCACCAGCACACATTTTATTAGTTATTTTCTATTTGTTTCTATATATACGGTACATCGAATCCCACCAATTTATTCTGTCATTTTCCCCTTGGCGCACATAAAGACACATGCTTCCGTCGCTGTCTGCTTGATGCCGAGAGGGACTTCAGCTGCCATCTGCGCTGTGGAGAAGCTGGTCTATGCGTGCAATTGCAGGGAAAGAGGTTACTGTACTGGCCGGACACAGGTGTTGTGCGAAAAGATTATGCGTTTTTGAATTGGATTAGGGGAACGAGGGGCTGGCGGGGCGGGAGTCTGTGTGCGCCGGGTGCTGGAGGGGGGTCTCCCCCGAGAAGGTGGAAGCTGGACGGGTATGCAGGCTTGGTCGTGGGGTGGGTGTGGGTCGGTGCCCTGGGTGTTTTGGGCCGGCCAGGGTGGGGAGAGGCAGCACAACACCGTCACAACTTTCTCAAAAGCAATCTATTGTTACCTCACACCACAAACCTGTATGGTCGGGAATTATCTAGCCTAATAAAACCATGACAAACAAATTCTCATTTTTAAATCAAGGTGGGTTTTTTCTGCAATGTAGGCTATAGTTGAAAATCAACGTGGCATTCCAAGGAGAGAAGAGTGTGTGCAGGCATGAGTGGAGAGTGACATCCATGCCGTGCGTGAATGGATCCAAGCAAGGATTTCCTTCACTGCACGGAGATGTGGAGACTGTCTGCGCTCAGGCGTACGTCTGCATTTGCGCTAAGACCAGCTATCTCCTGGCGTTAAAATTGAGGGCACGGTATCCATAAATAGGACTTTCAGATCATTCTATCAAGAGCTTTATCAGTCTGAGAATACTGGCTCCTTAGAGAGCATACAATCATTTTTAGATGGAATAGTCTTCCCTATAATATCAGAATCAGATAAAATAGATTTAGACAGAGATATTTCTTCTGTGGAACTTGTGAAAGCTATAGATAAGTTACAAAATGGTAAATCTCCTGGTAATGATGGTTTGCCTATTGAGTTTTATAGGTGCTTTCTATCTAAGATCATGAATCCATTTAAAAACATGATTATGTCTGCTATTTCAAAAAACAAACTACCCAAGTCCCTTACACTAGCTATCATTACCCTTTTAAAAAAGAAAGATAAGGACCCATTACTCTGTGCCTCAATGAGACCTGTATCACTTCTGAATGCTGATTATAAAATAATTGCCAAGGTGCTTGTACAGCGATTAGATACAGTTATACAGGGTCTTATACATTCAGATCAGACAGGGTTTATGGGAGGTAGGCTATCCTCGGATAACCTTCGGAGATTCTGTAATGTGATTTCACATACTCGTGATGATAGGTCTCCCATGGTGGTAGTAGCAATAGATGCCGAAAAGGCGTTTGATAGAGTTGAATGGAACTATTTGTGGGAGGTATTACGTCACTTTAATTTCGGCCCAGTATTTATATCATGGATTAAATTACTTTATCAGTCCCCGAGGGCATCTGTAAAAACCAATGGGCAGACGTCTGAACCTTTCCTCCTGGGAAGAGGCACAAGGCAAGGATGCCCTTTGTCTCCCTATCTGTTCGCTCTCGCGGTGGAGGCTTTAGCAATTATGATCAGGTCACATGATAGGATATTGGGTATAAGCATTGGAGCAGAGACTTCCGGGTATGGCGACGAAGCAGCCAGCAGCATAAACGTGCGCTCTCAGACGGTCTGAAAATTCCCCCAGTTTAAGACAATTAAGTGATTAGTTATTCGAAAATATGCCGAACAAGGGGGACAAGCATATGGTGACAAGGAGTAATATACCTCAAACAAACGAGAATGATGGAGATTCGATGCAAGAACCCGTGAAAGAAAAGCCAGCGGAAAACAGCGGAGAAAATGGCGGACAGCCACCTCCTCTAGACAGCGTGCTTGCTGCCATACACGCTGAAATTAAGGCTGTTCGCGCTGACGTGAAGATGGAATTAGCCAATTTTCGTGACACGATTAAAAAGGATATGAGGGAAGAGTTGGGAAACCTCAGAGAACAAGTGAACCAGAAATTAAGTGACATCGTAACGGAGATGAAAGACACAACGGGCAGGGTGGAAGAAGTTGAACACCGAGTGGATGAGGCTGAAAACTGGAGCGCCGCAGCTAAGGAAGTGATCTGCCATACTCTGCAAATCCAAGAAGACATGCAGGCTAAACTAACAGACATCGAGGCCCGTTCGCGTAGAAACAACTTACGCATACACGCAATCCCCGAGGGAGCGGAGGGAAATAACGTACAGGCGTTTCTGGAGAACTTTATTAAAACGGAGTTGTCGCTCCCAGATACAGCCCTTGGAATACAACGCTGCCACAGATCACTCGGACCTAAACCACCACAGGACGCCAACCCGAGATCCATGGTCATATACTTCCTTGAATATAGAATCAAAGAGCTTGTACTACACACGGCCTGGAAGAAGAAGGAGACCCACTTCAATGGCAAACGCGTCTTCTTCGACCAAGACTACCCTACAGAAACTCAAAAGAAAAGAAAGGAATATAATCCCATCAGAAAAGTCCTAAAAGAGAAGGGTCTACGATTCCAAACCCCACCCCCCGCAAAGCTTCGAGTCTTTTTTGACGAGGGTCCCATCACCTACAACACGGCAAGCGATGCGATGGAGGATCTGAAGAAGAGGGGACTGATCACAGACGGTGGCGAGAGCAGCAGCGGAGGCAACACTACCGGTCCCACACCTTTGCAGACGCTGAAGAAAAGCTCCTGGGAGAAGAGGGGACCAAAAACAAAATACCAGGACCGACGCCTCCATTCCGAGCGAGCTACGGATTTACTCCAGAGATTCCGCCGAAACGATAATTGAAGGCTCCGTGAGTAAAGGGTTTACCAGTGACTATAATCTTTGATGACGTACGGACTTCCCACGGGAGTGTTTGATGGGTCCGGACGGACATAGACTATGCTACAGGTACACCTAATGGATCTGTTTAAAATGGGCTGACGTTGCATAATGTCTATAGAGCATAACGTTTTCGTTATAGATACAGCTCAAACGATAATGAAGCTATTTTAAGTTCTTTACACTGGTTTTTTGTTACTTACATGGGAAATAATAACTAGAGCATCACTTTTTTGTTACAGATACTGTTAAATTTATAATGAAGCTATTTTAATTTCTTTACAATGTTTATGGTTCCTAACATGGGGTAAGATACAGCTACAGCATCATTTTCTCAATATAGATACTGCTCAAATCAGAAAAGTAGCTATGTCTTTTACTGTTTTACAATGTTCCTAATGTGGGGAAAAATACAGCTTCAGTAACCTTAGTTCACATACTGTTTAATTCATCTCAATGACTGGGCCATTTTGTCTGAGAGTCCAAATAGGCTACAGTAGGCTAGAACCCACTATTTGGTGTGTGCTGAATATACTCATTAGAGGATTATATCAGTTTGCACCCAGAGGGGCCCTCCACTAGCTGAAGGCTCCCCCTCTCTACTTAGAAGCTATTTGTTTCTTTTTTTGGAAGTCGCTATTGGTTATATTTGTCAATTTAATGTTTTGTTTTGTTGCACAGACAGACGTTATTGTGTTGTGGTCTATGAGGGAGCTCATTATGGTTTTACAAAAGGTTTTTGAGAACAAATGTCACATCAGGAATATAGAGTGATCACTCTAAACGTTAATGGGTTGCATAATCCCATCAAAAGAAGTAAATTAATAACTAAAATGAAGAGGGAACAACAACATATTATTTTCTGGCAAGAGACTCACCTCTCTTCTAAAGAGCATGAGAAACTGAAAAACTTGGATTTAAAAACACATTTTATTCTTCTTATAGAAAGGGACATGCCAGAGGTGTAGCAATATTAATCTCAAATAAAGTGACTTTCCAGCTCTCATCGCAGGTTGTGGACATGGAGGGACGGTATGTCCTGGTAAAAGGATTCCTCGATCATAAACAAGTAACACTCCTTAATGTCTACAGACCTCCCGGAAATGACAAAATGTTTATTAAAAAAATATTTGACATAATAACTGCAGAGTCCACCGGTGTCCTGATCTGTGGAGGGGACTGGAATGTCCAACTACAACCCACCCTTGATTCGACTAACTTGATGAAAAAGATAAACACTGAGACATTGACAGTTAAAAAACTACTCAGAGAGGCCGGGATGATTGACATATGGAGGGAACTCCATCCAATGGAAAAGCAGTACACTTTTTTCTCCCACCCCCATGCTGTTCATTCAAGACTGGACTATTTTTTCATGTTCAACACAGAGAGACATAGAATCATAGACTGTGATATAGGAGTTAAGGACATATCGGACCATGCGGGTGTATATTTAACCCTACATTTGGACAACAAAGCTAAAGAAACGACATGGAGACTCAATACTAGCCTCATTAATGACCCTCTGTTCAAGGAGTTCATTAAGGTGGAATTTAAAAACTACTTGGATCAGAACACTACTGAGGGAATTTCTCCTAGTACTTTATGGGATGCTGCTAAAGCAGTAATCAGAGGAAAAATTATAATGTGGTCATCGATAAAGAAAAAGGAAAAACAAAAACATTTAAAGGACTTACTGGAGGAACTAAAAAATTTAGAAACCAGACATATGGAACTCAATGACCCCCTCTTGCTGAGGCAAATAATTATAACAAAACAAAAAATAAACAAAATATATGACAAACAGGTGGAAATTAAGGTGAAATTTATTAAACAAAGGTATTACGAGAACGGTCCAAGAGCAAAGAAATTATTAGCATGGCGGATACGTAGACAACAGGCCGAGAGATCCATTTACAAAGTTAAAGACCCCCATACTGGCACGATGTGTTACAAATTAGAAGAAATACAACAATCTTTTGAAAAATATTATAAAGACCTATACACACAACCCGAAGGCGCTAATCCCTCATCCATTACTAAATTTCTTGATTCACTTGATTTACCATCAATCGGGATAGAAGGAAATGAAACAATGACACGCATGATAACACAAATGGAGATAGAAAATGCCATTGCAAGACTCAAAACAAGCAAAATGGCAGGAATGGACGGATATCCGGCGGAGTGGTATAAGACATTTAGTGACTTAATAACACCTACACTCTTGACGTGCTTCAACTACACGCTTAAGGGGGGAGAGATACCCATCTCTTGGAAACAAGCAATGATATCGGTAATTCCTAAAACTGGCAAAGACAAGACAGAATGTAGCTCCTATAGGCCGATATCAGTACTAAATATAGATTATAGACTATATGCCTCAATACTAATGAAAAGGCTTGAGAACATAATTCCAAATCTAATTGATGAAGACCAGACTGGATTCGTTAAAAACAGACAGACACAAGATAATGTGAGACGCACTTTACACCTGGTTGAACATATGAGCAATGGTATTGAAAAATCTATTGTTCTTCTCAGCCTTGATGCCGAAAAGGCGTTTGACTCAGTCAGATGGGATTACCTGTATTTAGTATTGCAACATTTTGGCTTCAACAGTGACGTAATTGAATGTCTGAAGTGTCTATATCACTCCCCCTCCGCCAGGGTTAAAATAAACAGCAGTCTTGCCAGAACTGTCATGCTTGAAAGGGGGTGTCGCCAGGGGTGTCCCTTAAGCCCCGCCCTCTTCGCACTATTTATCGAACCCCTCGCACAAGCAATTAGAGAAGATGTGGAAATAACAGGGATATTGGTCGGAGGAAAGGAATACAAAATATGCTTATATGCAGACGACGTTCTGTTGACCCTCACCAACCCAGACACAAGTCTACCTAAACTAATGTCCCGTCTAAAAGATTTTGGTCGACACTCAGGGTACAAATTGAACATGCAAAAAACACAAACATTCACATATAATTACTCTCCACACATAGAAATACAGAGACTATGTCATTTTAAATGGGAAAACAACACCATTAAATACTTAGGGGTCGTAATACCAAAAGACCTGTCCACCATCTACAAAGTTAATTTCCCCCCTATTACAAAGGAGATCTGCAATGATTTAAAAAGATGGGCCCTATTACCACTGGACATGCATAATCGAATAGATACAGTCAAAATGAACATTCTACCACGACTGCTCTTCCTTTTCCAATCACTCCCAATAGAAATACCCCCTCACCAGTTTAACGACTGGAGGAGAATGATCTCGGCATTCATATGGAGAGGTCAAAAGCCCAGGATTAAATTTAACACCTTACAGTTGTCCAAAGAAAAAGGGGGATTATCTCTCCCATGTCTAGAAGACTATTATAAGGCGGCTCAACTGAGATATTTGATTAATTGGTGCAACCCACTTTATAGCGCAAAATGGAAAGACTTGGATCAGAGTCAGTTACCTATACCGATTCAAGCACTGATAGGAGATAGAACTCTTTATTTAACTCACTCGATGAATCTGAATGATTGGACAAAAACTCCCTTGGATACTTGGTTTAAAGAATGCCGCAAACTAAAATTAGATAGGAATGCACGAATGCTCAGATGGGTGTTTCATGATAGGGATTTTAAACCTGCTCAGTTGGATGGGAGGTTTGGGCAATGGACTACTAGGGGTATTACGGCATACTGTTCCATTTCCTCCAGCAGTGGACTGGACAGCTTCCAACAGCTCTCAGACAAGTATGGTTTAGAAAAACAGGATCTTTACAGATACTTTCAGGTCAGGCACCACTTTGACAGAAATGTTAGAATTACCCAGGAAACTGAAATGAACTTGATTGAGTTACTCATTGAAGCTTATAAGTCCAACCCTCAGAAAAAACTGGTTGCCAGAATCTACTCATGTTTACAATCTTCCAAGACTCACTCCACAATGTATGTTAAATCAAAATGGGAGAAAGAAGCGAATATGTCTCTTACAGAGGAGGAGTGGTTTAATATATGTAAAACACAGGTACACACGTCAAGTTCGGGTCAATGGAGAGAATTTGTATGGAAAAATTTTATCAGGTTTTTTATCACCCCAAAGATAAAACAGAGACAGATTGGCAACACAGATCATGGTCACTGCTGGAGGAAATGTAACAACACCATGGCCGACCACTTTCATACTTTTTGGGACTGTGCTGTAATTCAACCATACTGGCTGGGAGTAGTAGCTGAGATAAACACAATAATGGGCCTAAGGCTTAACCACGATTTTAGTACAATTTACTTATGCAATATACCACACAAGCTCAATTCACATGATAGATACCTTCTCCACATACTGCTCGCAGCCAGTAAAAAAGCTATAACGAGGAAGTGGTTGAATGTAGAACCTCCAACGAGATCAGAGTGGATAGGGCTGGTAAAGGAAATTTACAAAATGGAAAGTCTGACCTTTTCTTTGAGATTATGCATGGACAAATTTGTCAACCACTGGATGAGATGGTCTCTGTATCTGGGTAGTTCAAAGGACCTCTGTGAGGGGTAACCTACAGGTGATCCAATCACTCTGTATACTGTGTTTTTGGTTTTGTTTTGTTTTATTTTTCCTCTCCCATTCTCTCCATGTGATAATCCCCATGGGATGTGATTGTTGTCTCATATGCAACCCACAGCAATTCTGAAAACTAGATGTGAAGAAGATGGATGTGCTCCTTCAAGACCTGTTATTATTTTATTTTATTTGAATTTGTAACAGTTCCTTCCACTGATGTCTGTCTCTGTTATGTGCACTGTACCTGTATGTCTGTTCTTTTGCACTTGCAAATGGAAAAACTGAATAAAAACAAAGTATAAAAAAAAAAAAGCATTGGAGCAGAATCTCATGTCATCTCGCTATATGCAGATGACATTTTATTATATCTTTCCAAGCCAGAGCAGTCTATACCTGCTCTTTTAGAATTATTAGAAAGATATAGACTATCTGGTTTTAAAGTCAACTGGGAAAAAACTGAAATTATGCCTATTTCTAACTGTGACTACACCTCACTCCAGAGACAGTTTAAATGGAAATGGACCCAGAAACACATAAAGTACCTGGGTGTCTTGATCTCAAATAACCTGGATGAAATTTATAAACTTAATTATTCTCCAGCATTGGATAATATAGAGGTAGATCTCAAACGCTGGCAGACGCTTCCAATATCCATCTTAGGCCGGGTGAATATATTAAAAATGAGCATTTTACCAAAATTAACCTACTTATTCCAAATGCTTCCTCTACAAGTTCCTGATTATTTTTTTAAGAAAATTCAATCTTTATTCTCCTCTTTTATTTGGAATGGTAAAATCGCGAGAGTTCGCATAAGTGTATTGTATCTTCCATTTGAGTTAGGTGGGCTTGGCCTTCCTAATATTAAATTGTACTATTGGGCAGCACAATTAAAATCGTTAAAGCAGTGGTTTAAAAACCCTGGTGCATGGGCTAGAATAGAAAATAATGATGTATCACCTTTAGACTTAAACTATGCCCCTTATTGTCAAATGAAAAATCTTAGAAAAATAACTAGCAACTCAATTGTACTAAACTCTGTGAGAATATGGAACTGCGCTCATAAGTTTCTGAACTGGAATAAGCCTCTATCACCTTACACTCCTATATGGAAGAATCCAGCTCTGCCATCTGTACTTGGTGATAATGTTTCGAAACAGTGGGCTGAGAAAGGCATCCTAACTGTGGCTTGCTTGTATGACAGTGGCGCTCTTCTCACATTTACACAGATTCAAGAAAGATTTAATGTACCTAGCTCACAATTCTTTAAGTTTCTACAGTTGAGAAGTTTTATTCAGTCCACTCAGCAAACATTGGAGGAACCAAAGGCCTCTGTAATAGAGAAAATACTAATACAATCAGAGAAATCAACTAAATTATTATCTAGACTTTACAGAGGTTTGATGGAGGCTTTTCCAGACAATACTCTTTCTACTAAGGAAAAATGGCAGGGCGACATTGAGGAAAACATTGACGAGGAGGAATGGAGACAGATTTGTTCAAATATACACTCTGGCTCATATAACTGGAGACACAAACTCTTACAATTCAAGATTGTGCATAGAACATATTACACCCCAGAAAAACTTCATGCCATGCACTCAGAAATGTCCTTTTTGTGCTGGAGATGCAAGAGACAAAAGGGCTCGCTTTTGCATATGCTGTGGTCTTGCTGTAAACTGACCCCCTTTTGGGAGGAAATATGTTTTGTTATCTCATCATGCTTGCAACTTAATCTAACGCCCACTCCTCGTCTCTGTTTACTCGGCAACTTTAATGTTGGTGATTGTCACCAAAGGAAATTTTGTAATCTTGCATTTATTGCTGCAAAAAAATGTATTGCTGTTGGCTGGAAGGCCTCCTATCCCCCAACACTGTCTCAGTGGAAAGCAGAGATGTCAGGCTATATCCCTCTTGATCATCTGTATTACAAAATGAAAGGAAAGCTTGACATATATGACAAAATATGGACCCCTTATGTGACTTTTATGGAAAACTGTTAAACATCGGTTGAATTATGCCTTTCTACAAGACTACTGTGACATATTTATTTACTGATTTCCTCATCTTCATATACTGTTTTTTCTTTCTTCCCCTTTTTGAGATTCTTGAGATGTATGTATGTATGTAGGAGTATGTGTATGCATATATATGTGGATATACGTGTGTACAGTATGCGTATGTGTGTACATGTATGTATGTATATATATGCACATATATCTGTGGTTGCAACCCTAGCAGTGTTTTGTCTACCGTGTCTGTTAAGTTGTATTGTCTTGTTTGTCCTGTTTCGTTATCTTGTTCCACCTGCTTGAGGGTATCGTACATACATATAAAAAACATACACATAGCACTGACTCTCACTCTGCGGTGAGTGGCTCTGGGGGAGGGCATGGCCCCCATAGTAACCCAGTTCCACCTCTGTGGGAGGAAACACTTTCGCAAATACAGGGAGGGTTGTGGGGTATGTTGCACATTGTAATGTATTGTATGATGTCTGTTTGTAACGCAAAAATTTAAAAATTTAAACTTCAAAATTGAGGGCACGCAAGGCCCCTTTTTCTATCACATTGCCTTGGAACGCCTTTTTTGAAACGGGCAACTCCCAAACCTCTCTTTCCGCTCGGCACATACCAACGGTATCGTCCCCACAGCGCTAAATGACACTTGCGCGAGACACATGATAGGCTAGTGGCCCACCGACATGCCTGGGCCACGCCTACATCTGTGTCATCACAGCGCAAAACTGGACGGTGGAGGCAGACGATAGCTTAGATGCTGGGAAGATGGCAATAAGAGGCACGCAAACGCAGCGCAAAGGCAGCGTAAACGATAACGCCGTACAACGATAGGGCCCAAAGAGTCTATAAAACACATAGGCACGACTTCCCATGCCACTGTAAACACTTGCATTGCTCTGATATTCACCTTATTCACCACGCCCACTTTTTCTCTCTTCCGCGTTCAACGCAAACGTATTTGTTCTTCAGGTTCAGTGCTAGTTGCCTTCTGTGGCTAATATTAGCCACTAGTTGTTGTTGTTATATGGCAGTAAAATGCCACTGAATGACCAAATTGATATAACTGTTAACCATTTCGAGTAACACTGTTTCCATACGGATCACCAGCGTTAGTTTGTTGTTTATAACGTGGCTATATTCATAACGTTTCTATCTCGGATGCGTTATTTCGAATCGCACATAGGTTACGCTAAAACGCACATAGGTTACGCCTCGAATCGCACGCAACCAATGTGGGTTTCAGGATGCAACAGCCTCGACTCCACTAACGTCATCTTAAGAGCACAATATTCCTGGAATGCAAGTTTAACTAAACAGTTACATGTCCTCTGCATTCTACATAAAATTAAGATATTACGGGTTGTTTTATTTTGTATGTTACATACGTATTGGCCAAGATATGTTAGTTTATGGGGGAGTCATTTTGCCACTTTAGGAGCGGAGTGTGCGCCGCCATTTTGCCTGCGGGGTTTTTGGCAAGTCAAAACGGAAATACTATTACAAAATGACGTAATGCGGAAGCGTCCATGTGTGGGCAAAGAATAAGGTGAATAGCATCTGCTATCTACACTACGCAACCCAGACACTCGTCTGCCATCAAGACATGCAGAGCAAGCAACACAGGAAACCCACAGTCCCAAACCGCGATACAAACAGAGACTAACCTTATTTTCACAGCCATGGCCACTTTATTTTCCCAATGACAGTCATGGCTTCATCCATTATATGCTCTCAAGCCTCGCTGGGTCACTCAACTGTCCCATTTATAAACGCGGGGAAGGGCAAAATCCACAGACACGAAGGATGAGGATCAGTCCGACACTCCAGCAGGCTTGAATCAACAAGAGGTCTGTTTTCACAACACAGAGAGGGGGCGTGGGTTCTTTCACTGCTCAGAACATTATAACTCGTCTGTCTCGCTAGATATATAATAGTGTTTTGTGGGCATGTAGTAGTGCTGAATATCACATTTAGTGCCTTTAACCACACACCTTATTTCATGCATTTAATCGAAATCCCCATACTAAAATCCCATAGCCTTTCCCCCATAAGAACCAACATGGCGGCGATTTCTGGTTAAGCCTACACAAGTATGTCATCCCTGAGGTACTCTATACTGTAAGTTTCAGCTTGGAGGGAGATTTGTTTCCGCACGCGGCGGGGGGCTTCCTGGGGGTCCCGGGCAAATTGATGAATGGTTATTATTTCATTTACTGTATATGAAGTTACCACAATTGGAGAATGTAGAAGAATGACTGTTTTTTTTTGTTTTTTTTCAATAATATTTTTATTCAATTTTAAATTTTACAAGACAAGACAACGACAAAGACAAAAAACAAAAACAAAAAGACAGGGCAGCTCAAACACTTCACAAGTTAGCAAAGACATAGATGTGGACAACAGTAAAGAAAAGGATGGACAAATGAATGAGAATACAATAAAATAAATTAAATTAAATGTACAAGGCAAAAGGCAATAATCAGGTGGCAATATCACTCCGGTTGAGGTATCCAATAGTCAGTGTCTCTGCTAGGTTAGGGTCAATATATTTCAAGTAGGGCTCCCACACTTTATAAAAGACATCGGTTGTTGAGTGCAGCATACATGTCATGAACTCCAGAGGCATAAGCTGCATAATTATCTGGTGCCAGTTCCTCTTTGTTGGAGGTTTGTCTTTAATCCAAAATAAAAGAATATTTTAGCAGCAAAAGTTAATAAATTAAATCCATTTATGGGGAAGACCAAGAATAAGGCTGACAGGGTCTGGGTCCAACTCCACACCAAAGATGACACTCAACTGCTGCACTATGTCTGACCAGTATCGTTCTATCTTAGGACATGACCATATGCAGTGAGTGTAATCTCCCACCTCTATCTTACACTTAAGGCAGAGGGGAGACAGCCTAGCATTCATTTTATGACGAAGGCTGGGTGATATTTGCAATCTATATATAATTCTTAGCTGCATCGACCACAGTCTGTTGCACACAGAAATTATTTTGGCATTATCAAATATATCAGTCATCGTCATCAATCTCCACCTCAAGGTTCCTCTCCCATATCTGCTTGGTGGCCAGGGTGTTCAGAGTAGAGGTAGACCTTAATAAGCTATAAAGAAAACCAATAAAACCTTTACTTGGGCCAAGAGAGAGTACCCTTTCGACCTCAGAGGCTTCTATATTTGTTGTTAATGTTGTACGCCGGAGTATGAAGTCCCTCACCTGCAGAAACCGAAATAAATTTTGGTGTGACAAATTATATTTTTGCTGTAACTGGTTAAAGGGCATCAGGGTAGGGCCATCAAATAAATCTCCTAAAACTAGTAGCCCCCTATCCTTCCAAATGTTAAAACCAAGGTCACTAAGACCTGGAGGGAAGTCAGGGTTCCCCTGAATTGAAGTAAGCGGTGATGTTAGTTTGGTTCGGCCCTCCATCGATCTAACCAATTTCCATGCCTTTAGAGTATTAATAACAATTGGGTTTTTACACAGGCTTTTTACTGAAGCAAGGTTTCTAAGAAATAACAGGTTTCTGAGCGTACAATCACACCGAGCGGCTTCAACATCTAGCCATATAGAGGACTGGTCTCCCCTCAGCCACTCAGCCATAAACCTTAAATGTGCAGCTGCCTGATACCATTTCACATTTGGGAGATCTAAACCACCAGCAGCTTTAGGCAATTGTAGTTTTGCCAGTTTCAATCGAGGCCGTCTTTTGTTCCATATAAATGAGCTCAACCAGAATGACTGTTTTGATCATAGTTTGTCTGTTGTCTCTCTACCTAAATACAGATAGTCATGGAGCTCTGGATAAAATCACATCTAGAAATATTCTCAGATTTGGGTTCGAGAGACAAAATCTCATCAAATGGCAGTCTGTTGCCCTGATGTTGACTAAATTAGGGGTCCTTGATATGAAAAGGATTGATCATCACTGGCTAGGGGATGTAGATCCCCCCCCTCTCCCCCCCTGTCACTCTCTCTCTCTTGAAATAATGACAGGTATTCAAGGCCTAAAACTGTCACAAAACAATATACTGTTACGTATCTTTGCTCAATTTTAAGTAGGTATACTCAAATCCTGGAGCTTTTCTATAGTGGGTATACTGCATGTACCTGCATATCACATACAGTAGACTACACCACTGGTGATGCACTATTGAGTGATATTCAGCCACAGACATACACTATAGGCTAAGTCCATATAGGAATGTATAATGTAGAAACGTGCTACTGTCCAAAAGTTTTTGAACACCCCCTTTTCCAGTTATTGCAATTTAAACAATATTGTCCAAATAAAGTTTCAGAGGGTGTACTGTGTGCTAATGACACAGTCTGTTCCAATACTAAGGAAAATGAGGAAGAGATGGGTAGGTGAGGAAGAGAGGGCCCTCTCTTTGGCCAGCTGACGAAGATAGGTCATGGGAGATTGTTCATATAGACTATCTTTATTTGTGTGATTAGCCTACTTCATTAACATAGTTTTAACAACAAGTGCTGTTTTTGTTTTTGCCCTGGCCCGCACACCAAAAATATTAAAATGTGAAAGTAACTTTCTCAAATGGTAATTTTCACTTTTACTTGAGTCATTTAAAAGAAATAAAGTAATTTTTTTGAGTATAGATTTTCAGTACTCTACCCACCACTGTTCATGTATTCATTAAACCTTTTTGTTCTTGCTCTCCTTCCCCCCTCACTGCCCATTCTCCTCTGAAGCCCCAGGCAGAGCGCCGCCCAGAGGCCAAGCTGAAGCGCAGTGCCAGTGTTCAGGAGATGTTCTCCTCACCGAGGAACAAGCTCCTGAGGCAGAGCAGCATGCAGCAGCAGAAGGTACAGAGCTCTGCAAACTTCTTCTAGTCTGGTTAAAACCATCCGGATCCGTGAGCTCACATCCTGTTTCATAGAAGTAGCCAGTCCTTCAGTCAATCAGCGTCAGATCCAGTCAAATCTAAATCCACTCAGAAGAACGGCGAAAAAGTATTTTCCACCGAGAAACTCCACTTTTGCATACTCCAGTTCTTGTTTAATTGTTATTGAGTCTATTTCTGCAATAACTGCACTTATGGCTGTTTAAACTTGACAAACGTTGACGTTAGTGCCCTACCTAACAGTGGTGCTAAGAGTTGTGTGTGTGTGTTGCCTCATTCTGCAGGAACTGGAGCAGGAGCTGACTCAGCAGAGAGGACTCGCGCACGCCCTCTCCAGGCAGGGCAGCAGAGTGCGCCTCCACAGCCAGGACAGCCTGCCACACCCACGGTAACACACTCTTTGCATTTAATATATATGTTTTATTATCACAATATGAATGCACATAATCTTATGTTATTTTCCTTTATTTTCCCCTATTATGATTATTATGAAACGGGCATTTATCAAATCATCTGTATGTATATGTAAGTAACAGGTGTTATTATTTGTAGTATTATTTATTTATTTATTTTTCCTTTACGATTTGATCCCATTTTCTCCCCAATTGTACTTCGCCAATTATTCCCCCTGCTGCCCCGGTCGCTGCTCCACCCTCTGCTGATCTGGGGAGGGCCGAGACTAGCACCATGCTTCCTCCGGGACATGAGCAGTAGCCAGGCGCTTCTTTTCACTTCACAGCTGGAGCTTCACCGGTAGGACGTAGCACGTGGGAGGATCACGCTATTCCAACCAGTTCCCTTCCCTCTGAACAGGTGGCCCGACCGACCAGAGGAGGCAGTAGTGCAGCGACCAGGACAATACCCTCAATCCGGCTTCCCTCCTGCAGACACCAGCCAATTGTGCCTGTATGGACGCCCGACCAAGCCAGCGATAACACGAGGATGCGAATGTGCAACCCCGTGTTGGTAGGCAGGGATTTTACTGCTACACTACCCGGACGCCCATTTATTTATTATTATTCTCCCTACTTATCTATTCTTCTTTCTTTCTTTCTTTCTTTCTTTCTTTCTTTCTTCCAAATAGAGTACTGCAGGGATGATGTATTTTTGTAGGCTTAACCAGAAATCCAAAGCCATGTTGGTTCTTAGGGTGAAAAGGCTATGGGCTTTTAGAATGGGTATTTCAGTTAAATCTTAGTTAAAATTGGCTAAGTGGGTGGGTGGGTGACGGCGGTGTCTGCCACGATTGTGATGTCATCAGGGATGTCATCAGTGATGTCACTTGGCAAATGTGATGTCATCAGTGATGTCACTCGAGCAACTGTGTGGTGTATGAGCCGATGGCGCACAGTTGCACGACACCGCCTAGGTGGGTGGGCGGTGTCTGTCTCTCTGTCTGTCAGTCATGATTTTGGGAGCCCGCGGAGTGGGTGATTTCCATAACTGCAGCCATGGCACATCATGTCCACAGTCTCCACCCCAAGAATCGATCCTAGCGCATGAGATAAGGTCTGTGGTTAACAAAAGTTTATGCGAGTGGTAATATGTGTTCAGCAGGATTATTCACAAATGAGGACCACTTTTATGACTTTTGAAACGTTTTCAGAAAATCGCCTAAAAACGCATTTACGCTTCAAAAGTCATAAAAGTGGTCCACGTTTGTGAAGATTATCCTGCTAAACACAAATTACCACTCCCATATACTTTTGTTAATGACAGACCTTATTTCATGCATTTAACTGAAATCCCCGTTCTAAAACCCCATTCACTTTTTCCCTTATGAACCGAAGTGCTACTTCCGGACTCATTCCAGCGGTGCTCTATGTCAGTTTATGAATTGATGTCATTTTACCTGACAAATGACGTAGTATTTGTGTTTTATTTGAAGCACATTGAAGGAAACAAAATGGTAGAAAACAAGAATGTAAAAACCGATGACGGAAAGAAGCATCAGCTAAACTTCCTTGGACAGAAAATGTGTGCACACGTCTGCCTGTGTCATTTTCTATGGCAAAGAAAGAAAGAAAGAAAGAAAGAAAGAAAGAAAGAAAGAGACAGACAGATTCTAGTGTTAACTGCGTATCTCCTCCGCCCCCTGCAGGTCTGTCCCTGTCGAGCCTCATGTGGACTCTGCTCAGGAGAAGTGGGAGCGGCTCCACAGCCGGCTGCGGTCTCTGGACCAGAGCACGGTGCTTCCCTCTGAGGTTGGGCTTCATCATCACTGTCCTGCACTGCTCACGCTGTGCTTCATTCTCACCCTCTCTGAGAGCGGAGCACTTTTCTTTGCTCTCTTTTGTGTTTCATAAACTCCTGCAGAGCTGGGTAAAGTCATGTGTGTCTTCCTATCTGTCTGCCTTTTCAGTCTGTGTGATTATATCTCTCTCTCTCTCTCCCTCTGAAGGTGACAGACTCATCTGTGAGCAGTGATGGAGCAGCAGGATGTATGATGGGCACACAGACGCTGAAGGAGCTTCAGACTCACATTGGCCGTCTCAGAGAGCTGGGCCGCTCGGCTGCTGAGGCCGGGGACCAGGTGAGGATGCCCCTTTCTCACAGTGTGGATGGAAGCAGATAAGCGGGTTTGTGACCCTTATGGGGAAATAGTTGCTGGTTCAAATCCCCCCTTTCCATTTGGGAAACTCTGCGTGGGAAAAGTGAAGGAGTAACCCTAAAAGCAGCATCAAAGATCTCACAACAATCTGGGAATCCAGAGTCTATCAGTCTGACGACTAATAAGAATCTGGGACAATACTTAGAGATTTCGGGTGCAGAGCGGACATCAGGTGAAGACTTCTGCTTCTGTGCGCCATGCATTGTTAACAGTCTGATTGACGTGAGAATGAAGTTGATCAATCAATACTTTTTGCAGGTGTTTTAGGTCCAGAAGACATTTCAGCTAATCTCTATAACAAATAACTGCATATAAGACGTCAACGGACTGTAAACAAGGTCTTGGGGGGGGGGGGGGGGGGGGGACGTCTGCTCTGCACCGTAAACCCCGAAAATATTGGTCATCTGTCCCAAAGTCTTATTAGTTGTCAGACTATAATTCCATGTGTGATATGAGGTTCAGGATTCAATACAACCACGATACGATGTCACAAAAAACAAAGTCTGACTGTGCAGAGTTATGTTCATTTCTGAGCCACAAATCTTTCTAGCAATAGCATTAGCTGCTAGAATGTAAATAATAATTAGAAATGTCATTAGAAAGTGCAAACAATATAGATTTGATGGAGGGCTTGTGAAATTCTGCAACACATCAATCCATCATAAAAACTGTCATAATAAGCAACGGTCAAACTTCCATGTTCCTAACCTGTTGCAGCACCCAGACGCCTATGTGGCCAAAGAAAATGTCAGATTTAAAACCAGTTGGATTTATTCTCTGTGTGAATTTCTTAAATTTCCTAAAAATGAAAAATCATAATGCTGATAATATCATTTTATTGCTGTTGTCACACAAGACCAACTTCAAGATTCCAGATTCCAGATTATTTAATAGCCATACAGTAGTATGTAAACATGTTACAAACGAGGTGTAACGTTACAGGCATTTAACATG
>NW_028151357.1:0-12500 GCF_964638095.1 Poromitra crassiceps
GCTGTGCACCGTTGCATTCTGCTCTTTTAGTCCCTCCCTTGGCATACCCCCGTAGTGGTTGAGATCAGGGCTGTAGGTAAACTATCCAAGGTGAGTAGTTTACCCACCTTGTTTCCCCTCATTGATTGATACAGTTGATCTGAAAATAGGTGAGTAAACTCTTTGCCTCATTACTTGTGTTTACCCTCCACTATGCCCCTGCTGGACATGAATGAGTATAGAGTGCTGCAGGAGTCCTAAAACCCGGAAGTTAGCATCGCCTGTTGCCTCATCTCGAAGATTTTTTTTTTATGGGTTCTTGGTTAAATGCCTGACAAAAGTTTATTAAACTTGACCGTTGTGTTTAGCAAGATATTCTTCACAAATTAACACAATTTTATGATTTTTCTGGCCATCGAGATTTTTGGCAAATGCATTTATGCTTCAAAAATCATAAAAGTGTGTTCATTTTTGAAGATGATTTTGCTGAACACAAAGATCAGTATCGTAATTTTTTGTTAACCACACACCTTATTTTAGGCTTTTAACCAAAATCCCGTTCAAAAATCCCACCGACTTCGAGACGAGGGAACCCAGCGTCATGCTAACTTCACGTTGGCGGCACTCGATTAATGTTACGCACACTAAAGGTAGCTCCACATTCTGTAAAACCACATTGCTTGAATTAATACTGAGTTTTATTAACGGTTATCAGAATGGGGGAAACATTCCATTCCATGTAAATACCCTGCACTCCACCCCCCCCCCCCCCCACACACACACACACACTTTTTTTAGGTGCTGATGCACATTGTGGCCATGGCAATCAGTCCATTGAACCTTGTTGGGATACATATACTGTACACACGCATACACACACACACACACACACACACACACACACACACACACACACACACACACTGTACACACACACTGTACACACACACCCAACTCTGACAATTGCACCTTATATTTCATATGATCATGTGATCATGTGAGCTCTCTCACATCCGTCTGTTTGCAGCTTGGAAAGCAGCAGCCTTTGATTGAGAAGGAGGCGTCTGGGAGGAGCGCTGTCCTGCGCTTTAAACCCCAAAACCGTCAATCTAAAAAATTATAATAATTCAATTTTATTTAAAAAAAGTTGTGGCATTGAGGGTTTCTGCAATGTTTTTTGACCCTTCTGTGATCCCCTCCTCCCTTCCTGTATATCTTATTTTGTAGCTAAGCAATATTTAGCCAAAACTCTGCTCATCAGCAGGGAGTGTATTTGTTGCAAGGCAACAATAGCGTATTTAAAAATCGTATCAGGAAGAGTCGGGAGCTGTTGGGGGCCGCGATGATTTCAATGACACGACTATTTTAAATTGACAGTTTTGGGTCAAGCCTGGCAGGGCGCCCTGTTAGTGTGTATCTGTATTCTGTATTGGTGTGTATTTCGACCAGTATATCCTCTTCTTATGACTTTTTTCTATTTCGATCCTCCCTCTGTTATGTGCCCTTATCACGACAACAATGATCATGTCTTTTAAAAAATATCTCTTTCTCTCTTTCAAAGATATCAAAGCACAAGTCATTGTATAAAATGACAACAACGACAAAAAAAGGAAAAAAAAAACGTGCATATAAAAAGGGTAACTTTTGTGATGGTGTTCCGTGGAATTAATACAAATATCATGTATGACCCCAGTTGCAACATGGACTCGCAGTAGAAGTGGAAAAAATTGATTGTTGTTTTAAAATAAATATGAATATAATATTTTGTCTGTTTTTGGTTCTTCTTGTCAAATTTTTAGCATGTATGGGTCTGGTGTATTTCAATCATTCGTAAAACATAAGGATGTTAAAAACATTAAGGATGGGACAAGACCTTTATTGAGTTATTGTGGCATTTCAACACGGTCTCACAGAAGTTAGTGAAATAGTCAGGAAAAAAGTAATCCAAAAATGTCCAAAATCACCTTCGTTAGATTTGTGTGAAGGGGCACGATTTTCCCTTCTTTTTTTGTTAAATGAACACCACCTAAAACACCTGCCTCCATCATGACCTGCATTACGTTCCTCACTACAAATGTGAAAATGTAAGTTTGGATCTTGAAAGGATGCGCCTTCCCGGTGGTTTTTGGTGGTGCTAAACCAACATCAAGTTTGAAGCAAAGTACCAATGGCACAAGGTAGCACTCACAAAACTTCAGGACAAAGGAGCTCTCAATTTCACCAATTTATTTGGCCATTTCCTCCATGCCCTGAAGAAGGCCGAGAGGCCGAAACGTTGGCATTATTTGTGACATGGCCAAATAAATTGGTGAAATTGAGAGCTCCTTTGTCCTGAAGTTTTGTGAGTGCTACCTTGTGAAAATGTAAGTATAGGCGAATAAAACAAACTTGTATAGGGAGCGCATACGCCCAACCGCCACGTCAACCAAAATACCTATACTGCCCATTGTTTTATTTCAGTGCCACGGGTACATATATATACCGTATAGATATAGATATAGATATAGATATAGATATAGATATAGATATATAGATATATATATAGATAGATAAAGTATATATAGATAGATAGATAGAGATAGATATAGATAGATAGATATATATACACATACATATACGTGTGTGTGTGTGTGTGTGTGTGTGTGTGTGTGTGTGTGTGTGTGTCTGTGTCTGTGTGTGTGTGTGTGTGTGTGTGTGTGTGAATAGAGTACTCTTTGAACAAGATAAATTTCCTAAGCATTATACAGTGGGACTGGCTTCATATGAGCTCCAGCTGTGATAACAGCCCCTCTCTCTCTCAATTCTAATTTTAATGTTGTCCCTGTCACTAGCCATGTCCCACATATGTCTACCTGTCTGCTTTTTGCTGTTTCTTTTTCTTTTTGTTGACACAACTGGGTTGGTGTCAACTTACATTGATCCCGTCTGTCTGTCCGTGCGTCGCCGCCTCCCGTGGCCTTTGATCGAAGATGATCAAGACAGTTATTTTCGTCTTGATTAGTGCTTCAACACTAGTTTGTTGGGTGTGAGTGTTTTTCATGGTTCAGTGCTGCGAGCATATGGAACTCTCCCCGGAGACTTTCACAATGCAGTGCTCTTTTGTGTGTGTGTGTGTGTGTGTGTGTGTGTGTGTGTGTGTGTGTGTGTGTGTGCGCGCGCTTGCTTGCGCGTGTGTGTGCTTGCGTGTGTGTGTGTGTCTGCGTGCGTGCTTGCGTGTGTGTGTGCGCTTGCGTGTGTGTGTGTGTGTGTGCATGTGCGTGTGCGTGTGTGTGTGTGTGTGTGTGTGTGTGTGTGCTTGCGTGTGTGTGTGTGTGTGTGCGTGTGTGTATGTGTTGACGTGTAAAGACGTATGACAAACACAAAGCCGTGTCTGCAGACAGGATGCAGTGGAACATTTGGAGAACAACACTGTGTTGTAGATCAGAGGGTTCGAGGTGTTGGCTTGGGCCTGGACGCTTGCTGGTTCGAAACCCACTCTCCCTTCTGTCAGTCAATCATTCACCTAGGCTGCAGTGGCGTGTCCAGGCCATTTTGACTGGGGTGGCCAAGGTGGCCTAGACTCAAACAAGGGTGGCATTGAGTGTGACATTTAGGAAGGATGTCGACAGGTCCCACCAGGTCAGAAGCCTCACCAGGTGAGACTTTCAAGTCAGAAAGCTCACTTTATTCTCAGAAAACTGAGATTAATCTCAGAATTTAAATACATTTTTCACGTGACCCAAAAGGAGCATAGTTTTGAAAAATAAATTACGGTAACCGTCTTGATGGTCCCTTGATTGGCCATCAGCCAATCATAAGTCAGGATTTTGGGGTGGCACCTATAGAGACAGTCTGCATTTCTGGGAACGCCCACAAAATGTTAAACGACTGGCACGCGAGTGGGGTAAAACCGCCCATATATCCCATGGGCTGACTCACCAAAAGACGGTGCTGCGGCTCTAAACTACAGGTTTGGGGGTTCTAGAGCAAAACACAAGACGTCTGCTCAGATGTGCGTTTACTGCGGTGGTTAAATCCCCGATCGTGTCTGCCTGGGCTGGGCTATCAGCTAAATTCTAACTTTGCTGAATGGATAGAACGGGGGTTTTTACCCCACCCTGACCACGCCCCCAGCCAGGCTGAGCCAGCTAAACCAGCGTCTATGACGAGACATGGCCTCAACCTATAGGGTGGCCAATCAGATTGGTGTGGCCAGTGCCACCCCTGGCCACCTCCTAGACATGCCCCTGCCAGGCTGACAGGAGAACTTGATTGACAGCTTCTGTTCTCATAACAGTTATTGGATATCTGGTAAGATAACCACTGTCTTGGATACACAAGTGATTTGCACATTGCTAATACATGTAGTTGAAGGCAGAACATTAGCGTTACTACTGGATAGTCGTCACACTTTAACATCATAGTTGCTTTGCTAAAGTAGCCCGCTGGCTAGTCTCAACGCCAGACCCATGAGAGTTCTACGCTGATACACTACGTTACTGCATGCTGCAGAGCTCTCTCTGGGTCTGACTATGTTACTGCATGCTGCAGATCTCTCTCTGGGTCTGATACACTATGTTACTGCACTCTGTAGATCTCTCTCTGGGTCTGATACACTATGTTACTGCATGCTGCAGATCTCTCTCTGGGTCTGATACACTATGTTACTGCATGCTGCAGATCTCTCTCTGGGTCTGATACACTATGTTACTGCATGCTGCAGATCTCTCTCTGGGTCTGATACACTATGTTACTGCATGCTGCAGATCTCTCTCTGGGTCTAATACACTATGTTACTGCATGCTGCAGATCTCTCTCTGGGTCTGATACACTATGTTACTGCATGCTGCAGATCTCTCTCTGGGTCTGATACAATATGTTACTGCATGCTGCAGATCTCTCTCTGGGTCTGATACAATATGTTACTGCATGCTGCAGATCTCTCTCTGGTTCTGATACACTACGTTACTGCATGCTGCAGATCTCTCTCTGGGTCTGATACACTATGTTACTGCATGCTGCATAGCTCTCTCTGGGTCTGATACACTATGTTACTGCATGCTGCATAGCTCTCTCTGGGTCTGATACACTATGTTACTGCATGCTGTAGATCTCTCTCTGGGTCTGATACACTACGTTACTGCATGCTGCATAGCTCTCTCTGGGTCTGATACACTACGTTACTGCATGCTGCAGATCTCTCTCTGGGTCTGATACACTATGTTACTGCATGCTGCAGATCTCTCTCTGGGTCTGATACACTATGTTACTGCATGCTGCAGATCTCTCTCTGGGTCTAATACACTATGTTACTGCATGCTGCAGATCTCTCTCTGGGTCTGATACACTATGTTACTGCATGCTGCAGATCTCTCTCTGGGTCTGATACACTATGTTACTGCATGCTGCAGATCTCTCTCTGGGTCTAATACACTATGTTACTGCATGCTGCAGATCTCTCTCTGGGTCTGATACACTATGTTACTGCATGCTGCAGATCTCTCTCTGGGTCTGATACACTATGTTACTGCATGCTGCATAGCTCTCTCTGGGTCTGATACACTATGTTACTGCATGCTGCATAGCTCTCTCTGGGTCTGATACACTATGTTACTGCATGCTGTAGATCTCTCTCTGGGTCTGATACACTACGTTACTGCATGCTGCATAGCTCTCTCTGGGTCTGATACACTATGTTACTGCATGCTGTAGATCTCTCTCTGGGTCTGATACACTATGTTACTGCATGCTGCATAGCTCTCTCTGGGTCTGATACACTATGTTACTGCATGCTGTAGATCTCTCTCTGGGTCTGATACACTACGTTACTGCATGCTGCATAGCTCTCTCTGGGTCTGATACACTACGTTACTGCATGCTGCAGATCTCTCTCTGGGTCTGATACACTACGTTACTGCATGCTGCAGATCTCTCTCTGGGTCTGATACACTACGTTACTGCATGCTGTAGATATCTCTCTGGGTCTGATACACTACTGCCCGGACGGCATCCCTGGGCGTGTCCTCAAGGCCTGCGCACACCAGCTGGCAGGCGTATCCACAGACATTTTTAACCAGTCCCTCTCCCTCCGGCAAGTTCCCCCCTGCTACAACAATCATCCCCATTCCCAAACAGCAGAAAGTGACCAGCCTCAACGACTGGCGCTCACGCCCATAGCCAGCAAGTTCAAGTTCAAGTTCAAGTTCAAGTTCAAGTTCAAGTTCAAGTTTATTCATATGTCCCAGAAGGGCACTTTGGGTTGCAGCAGAGCAAAAAACAAAACAGTCATAAAATCACACAAGACTCAAAATAAAAACATGAAAACAAAGTGCAGACACAAATAGACCATAAAACCATAAAAACCATAAAAACCATAAAACCATATAAACGAAATGGAGACACAATAGACCACGACATAGTGCAAAGTAAGTTCAGTTCAAAAGTGCCAGTGTAGTTTAAAGTGCATTAGAGGCCGATAAGTGCAAATACGATAAGTGCAAAATGCAAGGCAGTCTAAGAAGGAGACTTAGCCACACAGCGCTACATATTACAGAAAGTAAATGCTACAATATAACTATTGTATAGGAGAACACAAATAAATAAAAACATAAAAACATCAAATAGATGTTACATTACTGTATATTCTCTTAAGTAGCATTTAAAGCTTGAATCGAAGCAGGCACAAAGGAATTCCTATATCTATTTTTCTTGGCCAAGGGAGCACGAAGACGAAGGCCAGATGGAAGCAGCTCATATTCAGAGCACAGCGGATGGGCATTGTCTGAGCAGATAGCCCTTGCTTTTTTCAGCAACTGCAAGTTGAAAATGTGGTCTAGGCTCCTAAAATGGATTCCGGCTATTTTAGAAGCCGTTTTCACGATTCTCCCTAGGGAGTTCTTATTCTTGATGTCGAGGCTGCCATACCAGCAAGCAATAGAGAAGGTGATCACCGATTCAATGAAAGCGCTGTAGAACAATTTCATCAAGGTCTTGTCTACCTGGAATTTGGCAAGTTTCCGGAGACAAAAAAGGCGCTGCTGACCCTTTTTTCACAGCGACTCTGTGTTTAGATCGAACTTCAACCTGCTATCAATTACAGTGCCCAAATATTTATATTCAGTGACCAGGTCAACTATCTGACCATTAACAATACTACCTTTCGGAACAGGGGGGGAGCGTCTAAAATCAATGCAAATCTCTTTCGTTTTTGAAACATTGAGTTGCAGAAAGGCATCTTCACACCAGGATACAAAGTCATCAATGACTTGGCCATGGCCAATTTCATCATCGTCAAGCAGGCTGACGATAATCGAATCATCAGCATACTTGATAATGAATCTATCGGCATAGCGGCTACGACAATCATTGGTATACAAAATGTACAGAAACGCAGATAAAACACAACCCTGAGGCGAGCCAGTCGAAGATGTTAGAAAACTAGACAGTATCCCATTTACTCTTACCTGTTGGGATCTGTTGGTAAGAAAATCTAAAATCCAGCCAACCAAACATGGGTCTAGACCAAAGCTGTCAGTTAGTTTTTCAACAAGAACATGTGGCTGAATGGTGTTGAATGCTGATGAAAAGTCAACAAAAAGCAATCTGGCGTGATTCTTACTGCCCTCTAGGTGTTTATACAGGAGGTTCAGCAAGGTGGCTGTAGCGTCTTGCACGCCTCTTTTCGCACGATAAGCGAACTGAAAGGGGTCGAGCAAGCACTCAGTTTTAGCTACAAGCTCAGTTTTTACTAACTTTTCAAACTGCTTCATGACAAGCGAGGTTAGGGCTACTGGCCTAAAGTCATTCAAGGTTTTTGGTTTGTTGTTCTTGGCAACCGGAACCACAGTGGACTGTTTCCATAGGGATGGCACCCTCTGCTGGCAAAGTGATGAACTAAAAATATAATTAAAAATAGGGCCTAGTTGGTCAGCACAGACCTTTAAAAGTCACCCACCCAAATTGTCCGGGCCAGGACTTTTTTTGGGTTTGCACGCTTTAAAGCACTTGACAACATCATGTTCATCAAAGAAGGGGCTTACAGGGGGAGCCAGGCGGAGGCTGTCTCTGATCACCTGGTGTTTCTCACTAAAATCATGAACATCAAATCTACCATAAAAATCATTGAAACTCTGAGCCAGCTGGACATCGGAGTTGTACCCATTTAACTGGATGTTTCTCCTGCCGCCCTCCTTAATCCCAGTGATTGTTTTCATGCTGTCCCACACTGATCCTAAGTTATTCATATGGAGTTGAGACTCAATTTTCTCTTTATATTTATTTTTACCGGACCAGATTGCACGTTTGATCTCTTTCTGCAGGTCATGCATAACTAAGAGGTTACCCTCTCTAAAGGCTTTCTTTTTCCTACTAAGGAGCAATTTGAGGGACTTGGACATCCACAGCTTATTGTTGGGGAACATTTTAACAGTTTTCACTGGGATGACAATATTTTCACAGTATGATGACCAGCTACTGACAACATCGGTCAATTCATCAATATTCGAGGAAGATTCTATAAACATGTCCCAATCAGTAGCATCTAGACAACCTTGGAGAGCCAAGCAGGCATCCTCATTCCAGTCTTTAACCAAGATCGACTGCACTTTCCCACGTTTTAATGCAGTCTGATATACAGGAATGAGGTGAATGCAGTGCTTTGAAAAGCTGGTTATATCACAGATCCACCCCACACTCCCCCCGGACCACGACCCGCTACAATTCGCATACCGCCCAAACAGGAGCACAGCAGATGCAGTAGCACACGTGCTCCACACCGCCCTCTCGCACCTGGAGGGGAAGGACACCTATGTGAGAATGCTGTTTGTGGACTACAGCTCAGCATTCAACACCATAGTACCCTCCAGGCTGGTAAGCAAACTCAAGGATCTGGGACTAAGCACAGCAATGTGTGACTGGATCCTGGACATTCTAACAGACCAGGTGGTGAGAGTGGGCAACCTCACCTCCTTCCCACTGACCATCAGCATAGGAGCGCCACAGGGGTGCGTCTCCAGCCCCTTCTGGTATGACCTCTACACCCACGACTGCGTGGCGACTCAAACTTCGAACACCATCGTGAAGTTTGCAGACGACACATCGGTCGTGGGGCGGAACTCCAGGGGCGACGAGACAGCCTACAGAAAGGAGGTGGAGGCCCTGGAACAATGGTGCCAGGACAACCACCTCTCTCTGAACGTCTCCAAGACAAAGGAGATCATTGTAGACTACAGAAGGGGGGGGGAGGGGGGCGCATACCCCCCAATCACCATCAACGGCACAGTGGTGGAAAGGGTGGACAGCTTCAAGTACCTGGGAGTCAATATCCACCAGGACCTGACATGGGCCAACCACACCGCCACTGTTGTCAAAAAGGCCCAACAGCGACTACACGGACTCAGACGCCTGAAGAAATTCGGGCTAAGGTCAAAAATCCTCAGGGACTTCTACAGAGGCACCATTGAAAGCCTGCTGACTGGCTGCTTCACCACCTGGTACGGGAACTGCACCACCGGTGCACCAGGCGCGCGGCCCAGCACGTAACAGGATGTGAGCTGCCAGAACTGCAAGATCTGTACAACCAGCGGTGCCTCAGGAGGTCCATGAAGATCATCAAAGACACAAACCACCCCCACAACAGTCTGTTCTCCCTGCTACCCTCAGGGAGGAGATACAGGGTCCCAAGAGCACGCACAAATCGCTTGAGGGACAGTTTCTTCTCGCAGGCCACGAGATTCCTTAACATATACAAATAGTGTAGTAGCCGTACTGTACCGCACTGCAGCTGCTACCATCACGTATGACTAATGTTCAATAGTATGTTAATTAGGCATATGCTATTTGCACCTAACAGAATGTTATTATGTTTAATTATGTTTAATTATGTTTAAAGTATGTTCATGCCATTTGCACATAATGTGCCACTGTCTGTGGCGTGTCTTACTGCTTTATTGCTTGTTGCCTCTTGTTTTTATTTTTTTATTTTTTATTTTTTGCACTATGTTGTAACGGAGTCTACAGCACAATAATTTCACATGTGATACTTGTACTACGGAGTGACAATAAAAATCTTGAATCTTGAAAACGTTACTGCATGCTGCAGAGCTCTCTCTGGGTCTGGGACACTTTCCCTCAGAGGGCTGGTTATGGGAGGGAACCGTTCACTTGGCCAGTCATATGCCAGTGATGGCTTCAGTCCTCTCCAATCAGTAACAACTTTGCAATCAGACAACACGGGAGGCGCAGCCCATTTTTCGAACCGCTCTCTCACCGGTGCTACGACCTGTCACTCATTCAATTTCAACCCGCCTTCAAAACCAGCGGTGGCTGTTAACTGGCACAGACTCACTTATGTAGTATGCGGAGCGCAGCGATTCAAAGTAATATTTGAGTCTGGGGAGAGACTACCTGTTGGCGAACCGTTTGTTCTGACTCTTCTCAAGCTACTCAGAGTGGTTTGGAGTCAAGACTATATGCTAAAGACAAGTTTACTGTGTCACAGTAACCTACATTTGAAAACAAGAAGAACAAGAACGTAACAAGAACAGGAACATAAAACCACAGCACGCTTTTTTAGATAGCTCTCTTTTTAGTCTGGTTCTATATCTAGGCCCAGCTATTATTTGCACACAATTCTATGTGGTTGATTGGAGATTTGGGTCACTAAACAAGAAATTAGATCAAAAAAGAGGCAGAATATAATTCTACAAATATAGGTCACACTTGATACTCAACCTCCTATGACTACAGTATAAAGTTTCAACTCATAGTAATAGTGTAATGTGTATATAGGTATTCATTGGCTGGGTTAATCTTAGTGTAGCTATTGGCAAGATGGGACTGAATTGAAGAAAGCTATTTCAATCAGGAGAGACTAGTGAATGAATAAAATAATATTTATTTAAATAAAGTGAATGATGCATTCCAGAAAGTATTGTTATTAGTGTTTGGTGCTTAGACACCACATGGAGATATTGAGATAGGGCTGCATCAGCCCAGAGCAGCATCCAGATAGATCCCCCTGTAGAGTCTAGATACTGGTGGTGGTGATGCCTCTCCTTCTGAGACTGATGAGACTCTTCAGACTGAAGAATCTGATGACTGATGGGTCTGGGAAGACTGGGTGGAGAAGGGGAGGTGGAGGGTACGAGACTGACAGCAGCAATGTTGAGAGGCTGAATGGCATAGAAAAAAGAATATTTAAGAGGATTGATTCAGTTACAGTATATTTATTTTTTGGTTTGGACGTTGCATGTAAATCTCTCTAAAGATTTCTGTGCAAGTGTCTTTTTTTCCTTTTTTTCCACACACATTATCTGGCCGGGCAAAGACGGGAAATGGGCAGGCCTGGCCCGGTCTGGTCCGCACCCAAGGCCGGGCCTAGGGCCGGTTCCAGAACAAGATGACTATAGGGATGCATATAGATAGGAAGGGGTACAGATGCCCGGCCAAAGGCCGGGCCCACTCGTTACATGTTATTTTACTAAAAATAATGCATTTTACCATAATTTCAAGTAGAATGATACCACCCAAGCAAGAATATTTCAAGTGTTTCAAGTGCTTTACTGAAATATTTGGACCATATAATGATAATACAATTATCTCAACCTTAAAAGGTTACATATAGGTGCCAAAAAGCCATAAATTCACATCAAAGAACAAAGAAAAACAACAATTATAATTCAAGTTTAAACAGTAGGCTAAGTGTGCAGCTGCAGCATTTATAAAAAAAATAATAATAATTAAAATAAGGCTGCAATGCATGCTTTTGCACCCCCCGTAGAACCGGGCCTGGCCGGGCCTGGCATAGCCCTTCATCACACAGCACTAAGCAGTATAAACCAGCACTCAAGATTCTCTGGAAGACTTGTTGGCTTGGTTTGAGCCTTAAAACTCGTTATATTTGGATTTATCGAAATGTCTATGGAGAAAACCTACTTCCGGGGCAAATTACGTCACGAAAATTCACGTGCCTGTTGAGCTCTATTGTTCATGTGCCAGTAAATGCATCCCTTATCACACACACACACACACACACACACACACACACACACACACACACACACACACACACACACACACACACACACACACACACACACACACACACACACACACACACACACACACACACATTGCTTCTTTATGATGTATTATGGAGCATTTTGTTGGTGGGTGGAAGATGGGTTTTGGGTGGGCAGAGGGTGAATCGCAGCACGTCGCTCAGCATATAATTTCACAACTGGAAAACTCAATAAAATATTGACTTTTATGGTTCCTTTTTCTGCAGTAGCCTTCTGTATACTGGGTGGTAACGTGTTGCCAAGCAGTGTGCTACAGTCTCATTAACTTTTCCTGGTAACAATGTAACAAACTACTCTAATTTCAGTAAGTGAAAGTGACCAATCATCTTTTGATTAAGTAGGCTAGCAATCAAAATTACATCCTGCGGGTGCTTTCAAAATAAAAGAAACTATAACCAAATGAATGTCTTTAAACACTTGCTATAGCATGTATCAATAAATAATAATAGGCTCATATTATTT
>NW_028151357.1:17500-44139 GCF_964638095.1 Poromitra crassiceps
TTAGCTTTAGAGTTGAGGATGTGATTTTTTTCCCGTGGTCGGATTGACTCGCACATGGTCTCGTTGGATTCCTCATCGAAAAGGAAGCCAAAAACATGAGGGGCATTCAAAAATAAGGTGGACATCTCAAAGACAAGAGGAGGAAAGGAGATGAGCAGAGAGGAGAGGAGGCGAGAGGCAGGAGAGACAGAGCTTTTTCTTCTTTTTATGCCAAAAATAAGAGGAGAGAAGAAGAGAGAGAGAGGAGAGGAGGAGAATGGGGAGGAGGGCTGGTGAGCGGCTGGTCCTCAGCGGTGCCACAGATACAGACTGACCCCTGTTGGCCGGGCATGGTACTGCAGCCAGGCAGAGATGGACCTGTGTGTATCGTTTGGAAGAAATGAGCAACATTGTTTTCCTTCTGTTTCTTGGAAATCATGGCATGAAAACGCTCAGAAGAAAACTAAAGTCATAAAAGACGTTGAGTCGCAGGTGCTGTTTCAAAAATAACCTCACCTCACCCAACCTCATATATGAAAAGAAAACAAGGGGGCGTTTGGTTTGCACCCCTGCAGCTCCAGACTGAATCACCGCCGCTCAGAGACAGGTGCAATTTGTGAATCATCCGTGTATGTTTCCCCTTATTGTGTGTGTATGTGTGTGTGTGTGCGTGCGTGCGTGCGCGTGCGTGCGCGCGCGTGCGTGTGCGTGTTTGTCTGTGTGTGTGTGTGTGTGTGTGTGTGTGTGTGTGTGTGCATGTGAGCACGTGTTTATTCAAGTCAAAACTGGGGACACACACTCAGTTAATTGGGGACGGCTTGTGCAATTTGGGCCAAAAGCTGCATCCTCAATTGGTAAAAAAGCTGGTGTTGGGGTCAGTTAAGGTCAGGGTTAGGGGTCAGTTAAGGTCAGGGTTAGGGGTCAGTTAAGGTCAGGGTTAGGGGTCAGTTAAGGTCAGGGTTAGGGTTACGGTTATAGTCAAGTAGCTATGGTTAACGTGGGGGTAAGCCCCCTGGAATGCATGCAAGTCTGCACATACGTAAGTGAGTGAAGTAAGACTCTATGTGTGTGTGTGTGTGTGTGTGTGTGTGTGTGTGTGTGTGTGGTTTAGTGAATCAGGTCCCTGTCTAAGCAGCACCAGATGTGGATGCAGATAAGTTGTTTACTGTCGTGTGTTTGCTGCTTGTTTACTGGAACGTCCCGTCTCAAGCGACGCCCCCCCGTGGAGACGACACTTCTCCACCGCACACTTTCTCCACAGCGCTGTGTTTGGTGAGAAACATCTTTCCACCCTCAAGACCAGGCTACAGATACGAGGAGCCTTTCCACCAGTTATGTGTGGTTTCACAATTCATCCATTTGAAGTTGGCATCTTGACTCACTTGTTTTGATGCATTAGGGCCCAGTCACAGAGAGGAAGGCAAATTGATGGAGGGGTGTGGAGGAGCGGGACTGTTCAGAAATCAGATGGTTTTATTCAGAATCAGAATCAAACCTTTATTCACCAAGTACAGTATATATTAGGCCTAGAAGAAGAAGAAGAAGAAGAAGACGAAGAAGAAGAAGAAGCTATAGCCTATACGTTGTTTGATGTTGGTCCCTTGGCACATTTAACGTGCTGGGTAGCAGCCAATATGAGAGTTCAACCTTTTGTAAATTCAAGGCCCACTACTGATTGTTAAAACATTTCCGAGGACCACCTTCCCAAATAAATGATAGGCTATCATTCTGATATCTTGATGTGAGAGGTCATCCGCAGCCCACTAGATGGCACTCCACCAGTGGTTGAGAAACACTGAAGTCTATTGAATAGACTTCTATAGAACTCCCACAACGTTTGAATAGACGGGAGTTGTGACAATGAAATAAAACGGAATAAATCCTTAGGATTTGTAATCAAGTCTCTGGGCCCTATTCTCCCACAGGCCTTCGGCGCTAAAACGTGCCTTAAACGCAAAAAAAACGTGCCTTGCGCCTGCCTCGGGAAGACATCAACATGGCTTTAGGCTGCCAAATGCTCTTTAGGCGGAATGGGCGTGGCGCACTCCCTGAATGGGCGAGAATGGGCGTTTCGGCCTTAAATACCGGCCTAATGATATCTTCCCACCTGGCGTAAATTTAGCGCTTTGCGCTTTTGAAAACCAGGCCTATTCAGTGCGCTGGTTGCGCGGAGCGCTCCTCTGGCTCTCCTCTGGCTCTCCTCTGGCTCTTCTCTGTCACCCTTCTCTGTGTCACTCTCTCTCTCTCTTGCTCATCAGTCTGACAGGCACAATACAACTCTTTCTCTCTGACTCCCTCGCTCAGACAGACACAACACACGTCCGATAAAAAAAATAAGTTGTAAGTTCACTGCCAGGCATGTGAAATCTTCCAGCATGCAATGGGCTAATCCATTTCGCTACTAAATAGCAACCAAATGAGCCGAAATAGATATAAAGGTAGATCTAAATAATGTGTAATGGTAACACAACCTGCAATTGTAGAACATTTCAATATTGGACCAAATAAAACATCGAAATGAAAACACCACCCTATGTGAAACATATATGTCATCCTGGGCCTATATATATCCCTCGTCGATTTAACGTGATTTAGATAAGTGACAGCGTAACGCGCTTCTACTGTCATGTGCTATACTGTGATGTCTGCTCCAATAACTTGGCCCTACTTCACATTTAGTTTTACAATGAAAACACATTTCTGCAATGACTTTACATAATGTAGGCTATATTTATGTGCATCATCCTACCTGCAGCAGGGGAGAGAAAACGATATATTTCTGGACAAACTTTCACCAATCTAATTAATCTCATCATATAGGGATAGGCTATATTTTTCTAGCTGATGCATTTAGAACATTCTTTTCACTTTGATGTTGCTATAGTGTAGCGTATTTACATGCTTGCAGTATTTAAACTGCAGTTAGATTGGTTTGAGAAGCATAATAATATGGAATAATAGGGGGGGGGGAGCAGAGCGCTTGGCTGGTCTGGTTTTACTGGATTTCTCTGTGGAATTGGAGCTTAAAAGGCAAGCTTGTGACTCTTTACTGCACTTCACCAATGAGCAGACTGTGCATAATTTTACGCTTAAGAGGCGTGGTTATAATGCTTGAGGCCGCATGTAGCGCCGACACCAAGATATCGAGTGCGCTGGTCCACACCCACTAATCTGGGCTGCGCCAGGCCCTAAACGCAGTTTCTACGCCGATGCAACGATAAGGCTCATAATGTCTGTTATCTCTGTTTCATACAGTAGTTATGGCTCAAAATCAATAATCATCTAATGGCAGTGAAAGGCAGACCAGGATCACCACCAAAATCAATTGTTCCTCAGCTCAAGGAAGCTGTGCACCAAACTTCATGGACATCTTCTCCTAGGTTTGGAGACATGTGTGCTGACACTCAACTAACAGAGACAGAGAAGAGGTAATGATGCCTGTGGGGTTTTTGTTGGTGATAATTACATATGTGTGAATACGGCTTCAAGCAGCTACTCACAGTGATGTAGTGGTAAGGTGAGTAAACTCAAGGTGTGATCACATAGCCTGGGTAAACCCAGCCTCCACGTGACCTCTATGTGCTGACTGATAGCACATAGAGGTCACGTGGAGGCTGGGTTTACCCAGGCTAGTGATCACAGCTACTTTATAGCATTTTCTTCTATTCAGTTTGTTTGGGTTCACACCAGGGTGGGAATTTTGTCGTTTGGCCTTCGGCGTCGCATATTTTTTTAGGGCACAAGGCCACATGCCAGGGCACAAAGGTCATTGCTCTATTGATATCGTGAAGAGCAATTTTTCTCAAATGTGTGTTAAAATGAGCCTATTTTGCATTTTTGCATAGGGCAGGCTTCATTAAATAGAGACCACTGACACTTTTAAAGCAACTGACAGTAGCAGGCTGGTAGCAGGGCACTGCCAAGGTGGCCTTACAGCGGGTTCACACATACGCCTAGAGCGACGCTTTAAGCAACGCATAAAATTTAGGCGTCCTTGTTAACAGATGAGAGCGTTCACACAGACCGCTGCCACGCTGCGCTGAAGCCACGCTCTCGCTGCGCCTACGCTGCGCTGCATTTATCGTTTAGGCGTCTGTTCTATTTTTCAGCGTCTAGGCGCGCTGAACTGTCAAGCTATGCAGGAAGTGAGCAACAAGAATGGCAAAGAGCGTCCTGTTTATTTTCACAATTGAACCAATCTCAAATTAAAATATTATTAATCACATTGTTGGCTGTTGTTTCTGACGTACTTGGGCCATATTTTCTACCGAGTTTGCCCAAAAGGGAGGGTGGAGCGCAAATTAACGAGTGCATAGTAGGAGAGCTGTCCTTCATGTGTTCCTCTATATTAACTCTTTTCTGTCAGATGTATATATACCCCCCCTGTCTCAATGCATGTATCACTCATGTTGTTGATTCATAGTCACTTCTTTTGTAGGGTATTTTTTTTATATAAATATTCTAAAACTGCATGTCGAAGTTAAATAGGCTAAAGATTTTTTCCACTCAACGTTTGTTTGTGCACACTCCATTGTGCTATAGCCTATGTCAGCGAGTCAGCACTCATGGTGTTGACTCATAGTCACATGATTACCCGAGGGAAAATAACAATTACAGCCGGCCAGGAAAGACAGACATCGTCACTTGCACATTACAATAAAAAAGAGGTTTATATTACTCACCCATGCTATAAATCAGATCTGAAAAGTGTAAAAAACTGCTGCTCATGTGATCAGCATAGCGCAGAGCGGGGCTTCAGTGTGGCGTCCTGTGTGAACGCAAATAGGCGCCTAGCGTGCATGAAGCGATGCCTATATGCGTAGGCGTAGCTTAAAGCGTAGCTTTAAGCGTCGCTCTAGGCGTATGTGTGAACCCGCCGTTAGGGATCTCAGAGCATCACGGCCAGAGGGAGGGGCAACGGAGCCTCGTGTACTGTAATAGACCCTTCTCACAGGGGCCATTTTGTGCCAAAAAGGCAGGGTAAACACAGGTGCAAGCAAAACACTAATGAGGGTTTCCAACATCCACGATTGGAATTTGGAAACCCTCATTAGTGTTTTGCTTGCACCTGTGTTTATTCTGCCTTTTCGACACAAAATGGCCCCCATGAAAAGGGTCTATTCCCACCCTGGTTCCCACTGTCCAATCCAACAAGCCAACCAGAGTATGTAAACAAAAGTCACATGAGCAGCAGGTTTATTGGACTCGGATTGAATTTGGTGACCTGTCATCCTGCAGGTTGGAGATTATACAAGAGTGAATCAAACCAAAACGAATTAATTCCAGTCTCTGTAACTTTATCTCAGCATGATGGAATTGTCTGCACTCTTCTTCTGCGGTGTTCATGCCAGTTAAGAACACATGAAGAAAAGAAAAAAAAACGATTTCAGACAGACAAGCCCGTCTTTATTGTCACACGAACACTTTACTTTACTTTTACTTTTACTTTATTTCATTTGGCAGACGCTTTTATCCAAAGCGACTTACATCACATTTCAATACAATTCATTCAAAGAAATACAAACAATGAAAACATAACTAAAACCATATATAATCAATAAGGGTTAACCGATTCCGGAGGGACCCAGGTGTAGCCCGAAAAGGTAAGTTTTTAGTCTCCGGCGAAAAATCGGCAGTGTCTCGGCCAACATGACGAAGGGGGGAAGTTCATTCCACCATTGCGGAGCCATGGAGGAAAACAGTCTTGAACGAGACAAGCGTTCACCAGGGCCACGTAGCGATGGAGGGGCGAGGCGGGCCGTGCAGGTGGAGGAGCGGAGGGAACGGTGGGATGATTGGAAGCTGACCAGGGATTGTAAGTAGAGCGGGGCTGACCGGTGAACTGCACGGTAGGTCAGTACCATGGTCTTGAATTTGATACGGGCCAAGATGGGGAGCCAGTGAAGGTCACGGAAAAGGGGAGTGACATGGGAGAATTTAGGTAAGTTGAACACCAGACGGGCAGCAGAATTTAGAATGAGTTGGAGGGGTTGAATGGCCGAGGCAGGTAGCCCCGCCAGTAGGACATTACAGTAGTCAAGGCGGGACAGGACGAGTGCCTGGATCAGGAGCTGAGCTGCCTCCCTAGTGAGGAACGGACGGATCTTTCTAATATTATATAGTAAAAACCTACAGGAGCGGGTGGTTGCTGAGATGAAGGCTGAGTTGGATAGCTGGTTATCTAATGTTACACCAAGGTTTTTAACAGTATTTGACGGTAGTATGATGATGTTGTTGATAGTGATGGAGAGGTCAGAGAATGGACAGTCTTTCCCAGGGAGGAAGAGGAGCTCGGTTTTGTTGAGATTAAGTTTAAGATGATGGGCAGTCATCCAGGAGACAATGTCATTAAGGCAGGCGGCGAGACGTGACTGGATTAGGGTGTCGGAAGGGGGAAAAGAGAGGAAAAGTTGAGTGTCATCTGCATAGCTGTGGTAGGAGAAACCGTGGGAAGTGATTATGTGACCAAGGGACCTAACATATAGAAGGAACAGGAAGGGGCCGAGGACAGATCCCTGGGGGACACCCGTGTTCAGAGTGCAAGTTTTAGAGAGGGACCCACGCCAAAGAACCTGATAAGTGCGATTGGAGAGATAGGAGGTGAACCATGAGAGTGCAGAACCAGAAATACCGAGATCAGTGAGAGTGGAGAGAAGGATGTGATGGTTAACCGTGTCAAAAGCAGCAGAAAGATCAAGAAGGACAAGGACAGAGGAGAGGGAGGAGGCTTTGGCTGTGTGGAGGGCATGGGTGACTGAGAGGAGGGCTGTTTCCGTGGAGTGAGCGGGCTTAAATCCAGATTGTAAGGGGTCCAGGAGGTTGTTTTGAGTGAGGTGAAGAGAGAGTTGTTGACATACTGCACGTTCTAGGGTTTTTGAGATGAAGGGGAGGAGAGAGACAGGGCGGTAATTATGGAGGGCCGTGTGGTCAAGGGAAGGTTTTTTAAGGAGGGGCTTGACTCTGGCTGTTTTCAGAGCGGCCGGGACAGTACCAGAGGACAGGGAGGAGTTGATGAAAGAAGTGAGGAAGGGGGATAAATCAGAGGAAATGGTTTGGAGAAGGGGGGAGGGGATGGGATCCAGGGGGCAGGTGGTGGCAGGATAGGACATAAGAAGTTTGAGGACATCATCGGGGGAGAGGGGAGAGAAGGAGGACATGGTGGTGGCAGGGGGTAGAGAGTTATAGTTGCAGATGGGAGAGTTGTTGTTAGTGGCTGGGGGGGGGGAAGGAGGAGGTGATGTCATCGATTTTTTTGGAAAAGAAAGTCATGAAGTCGTCAGCGGAGAGGGAGGAGGGGGGAGGAGGGGAGGGAGGGTTGAGTAGAGAGGAGAAAGTGGAGAATAATTTTCTGGGATTGGAGGCAGAGGACTGGATTTGGGAGATGAAGAAGGAAGATTTTGCAGAGGTGACAGCGGTGGTGAAGTTCGATAGGATGAGGTGGTAAGCGGAGAGATCTGAAGGGTTGTGGGATTTATGCCATTTCCTTTCGGCTGCCCGAAGCTCTGCTCGATGGATACGCAGAGCCTCGGACAGCCAAGGCGCAGGGGGACAGGATCTGACAGGTTTAGAAGTGAGAGGACAGAGTGAGTCAAGGGCTGAGGAGAGGGAGGACAGAAGACTAGTAGCGGCAGCATCAGTGGATAGGGTAGAGAAGTGTTCGACTGAAGGGAGGAGAGAGAGGACAGCAGAAGAAAGGACTGAGGGTGAGAGTGTTTTTATGTTTCGACGGGTGGTAGTAGTATGAGTGGGTGGTGGGGGGGGTTTGGGGAGAGAGATGGGAAGGGAGAAGGTTATGAAGTGGTGGTCAGAGACAGGGAGAGGAGTGACTGTGAGGTTGGAGGTGCTGCAGGAACATGTGAAGACCAGGTCGAGGAGGTTCCCGGCCTTGTGAGTGGGCGGAGAGGGAGAGAGGGAGAGGTCAAAAGAAGAGAAAAAGTTCAGAAAAAGAGGAGATTGAAGAGATGCTATAGGGACATTGAAATCCCCCAGAAGGACCAGGGGAGTGCCATCCTCGGGGAAGAGGGAGAGGAGAGCATCCAGCTCATCAAAGAAGGCAGCGAGCGGACCAGGTGGGCGGTAGAGGACAGTGATGATGAGTTTGATAGGAAGAGAAACAGAGACAGAGTGACATTCAAAAGAGGATAGGGAGAGGTGAGAAAGAGAAGTAATGGTGTAAGTGCATTTTGGTGAAATCAGAAGCCCAGTGCCTCCCCCACGGCCAGAAGCTCTGGGAGTGTGGGAGAATGAGAAGGCATCTGAGAGGGCAGCAGGAGTTGAGGTGTTTTCCGGGATAATCCACGTTTCTGTGAGGGCAAGGAAAAGAAGGGATTGGGAGAGGGCATGTGCGGAAATGATGTCTGTTTTGTTATTGGCGGATTGGCAATTCCAGAGTCCAGCATAAACGGTGAAGGGTGAGTTGGAAGGTTGTGGAAATGAAAAATTATCAGAGTTGCTACTGGCCAAGTTTGATTTTTGATTTTTTGAAATTATTTTTACTGGAGTGAGAAAAGGTCTAATGTTAATACGGACAGGGATGTTGGAAATGGATGTTCTTAATTCGCCAAGAGCTGTATTGTTTGCAGGTGTAATGGTGTCTGTTGTGATAACTGGTGGATGAGAGGAGAGTAATTGTCCTCCCGGTCGGTAGGGGGAGCTGACGAATTGGGGAGATGGCAATGGAGGTGTGTTGCCAGTAGACAGGGCGAAGAAGAAGAGCTAGGCAAGACCGTAGAAGAAGAAACGCTAGGAGGTGACCAACAAAGTAGTGGTCATTTATTTGGGAGCGTCTGGACAGCGTAATGGATGTTAGTAGCCAACATACGAGTCCCTGCTTTGTTTGGGTGGAGGCCGTCGCGTGCAAACAGGGCTGGGTGGGTCCAAAACAAATCGAAATTGTGAATGAAATTGAAGTGACGGTTATTACATTCTAACTGAAGCCAGGTGTGGAGATTGAGGATGCGGCTAAACCTCATAGCTGACCAGCCTAGCGTGGGGATCGGGCCGGAGAAAAAGATGGACAATCCGCTCTCTTTGAGCAGGGCGAAAAGATGAATGAAGTCAGACTGCATTTCTATGGATTGTTGGCGGGAGGTGTCGTTTGTTCCGACATGGACAATGATTTTATGGATGGACGATGGGAGAGAAGCCAGGAGAGCGGGGAGCTTTTCGAGAAGGAGGGGGACGGTGGCTCCGGGGAAGCAATGGGTTATGGCATTAGCAAAGCGGATTCTTTTCATAATGGAGTCGCCGACTAACAGTACAGTGGGGGGGATGAGGGGGGGCGGCATGGCAGACTGTCGTGATGGAGGAGTGACAGAGGGGGCAGCGGGCTGTTCAGAGGTGGACCGAGAGAGAGGGACGTGATTTTGGGATGTTACGTAAACTGAAGACTGAGCCGGTGGACTTTTCGGACATGGGGTGAACTGGGGACGGGCAACGCGTTGTGAAGGGGTGCGCGATTTTGAGAGGCTGTGAGCGGAAGGGACGGCTGACGGTTTGGACAGAGGGGTACGATGGCCAGGGAGGGGGGGGAAATCATACATGTTGAGAACAGAGTATGTATTGGTTATGGGCAGTTGGAGGGCACCAGGTGGAGGGGGGCGGGGGAGGAGTTTTCCACCATGTCTGCCCCTCCCAACGGTAGTCCAGTGATACGTTTGGACAGGACATGGGGTCGAGGAAGTTTGGACCTTCGGCTTAGCACCAAGCCGAGACCAGTGGTCAATGGAGTGGACTGCATCAGCGGGAAGTAGTGGGTCAGTCACTTCGAGATCAGCAGGGGGGGATGTGGCCGCAGCAGCGCCCACGAAGATCTCCAAGTCCGCGGAGTTCATCTCATCAGCGGGACGTGGAACGGCGCCATCAGGTTGTGATGGTGTGGAGTCACAGCTAACCTCCAGTCGCGTTGGACCGAATGTGAAGATGCTGTCCATCTGTCTTTCTGCATCCTGGATCTGATATAGATTGGATATTCTATCCTGTAATGCTGCAACCTTTTCTTCAAGACGGGAGCAGCGGTCACAGCCGGGTGATAAGGTGAGTGGACCCATAGAATGGAGGTGGTGGCTGGGGATCAGAGAATAAGAGAGGAGGCCAGTACAGGGCTAAAACTGTGTAACAGTTATAATAATGATCCGGTCGTTGGGGTAGCGTTAGCCTAGCGGGATCAGGTACTTACACGCCTGGGCTCCGTACTGGAGCCCGTAGCGGTGATGTGGTGTTAGCGTTAGCAGAGGTGGATCACAGAAAGGACATCGGGCATCAGAAAATGCAGAGACTTACCGACACGGGTCCACAAGTGGACCCGCTGCGGTGGTTAGACTTCAGGTGTCCGTTGCTTGGGACTCAGGTATCCGATGGCCAGGTACTGTTGGGTTTGCGTCGTATTTGTGCTAACGCTAGCTGGCTAGCAGGCTGCCCCGATCAGGAAATGTAACATAAAAGTGTGGATCCGTGCGTCGAATGACTAAAATCCTATGCATAGTAGGAGCAAGTAGATAAAAGCAGCTCTGATCTAAAATTGTGGCTTCAGGGAAACGCATAAAAGTGGATAAAAAAGTAAATTTGCGGCAGAGCTTCTGACCGGTAAAAACAACACTGACGCATGCATGCGGCCACAACACACACTCATGCTGACGATGGCCGGTGAAATATGTCCTCTGCATTTGACCCATCCAGGCTTGTCCTTTCCTCCAGGGGGCAGGCCAGGAGTAGTGGTCGCTTTTTCTTTCCAGCGCCCGAGGACCAACTTCAGATGTTGTCGTCACTGGTCGGATGACGATCTTCTGCATGTTTTTAGTGGGGGGTTATGTACGGAGGAACCCCCTGGGGGGCACGCGTAGAACATGCAAACTCCACACAGAAAGGCCCTTTTGACGAGATAGCCCACCTGGGCAGTAGGCACTGAAGATATGGGGGGGGGGTCACAACTCCAGCGCCCACAGCGTCCCAGGCGAGAATCGAACTCAGGACCTTCTAGCTGTGAGGCGACAGCGCCACCGACTGCGCCACCGTACGCCCTACCGTTTTACCCCCGTAAATGCTATTAGTTCAACATTTCAGTTCAAATTTATTATGATCCCAGGACCCAGATGGCAATTGTTTTGCAGGGTTAGGGTTAGGGTTACCCTAAACTGTAAATTATGAAATGGCTCTCTCAAATCAAGCAATCTGATTGGTTCACAGCTGTGATATAATGAGCATATAGGCTACCCATGGCTAGAGCTGCATCACTGAATCACTCTGCCTCTGAGAAAACAAATGGTAGCTATATAGCCTGCTAGCCTCACATTCTAGCTAGTAGCTAGTGTTTACTGTCAGTATACGAGAGCTAGCTAGCCGCTAGCTAGCTAATGGTGATAACGTTTGCTAGCTACTGTACTGAAATGAGAAACATTTAAGGTTAACTTCGACCTCCGAACTTCGACCTCCGAAGTGATGGCTTAACTATGGACGAGTGGATTGAGCAAGTCAAGTCAAGTCAAGTTTATTTGTATAGCCCTAATTCACAAGCATGTCTCAGAGGGCTTCACAGAAAATATGTCTAGCTAATTCTAGCTGACACAACAGTAGCAAATTACAGTAGTAATAATAACACATTGAACAATCATAGAGAAATATAGAAAATATAGATATATATATAATATATGTAGAATGGGTGCCATGCTTTAGAATAGTGGGGGAATAGTGGAGGAGGAGAGATCAGGAAAGGGAGGAGGTGGGGAGGGTGCAGGGGAGGGAGAGCAGGGGGGATGTGAGAGAGGAGTGCCACGTTAACCCAACGTTAGCACAAGCATTACCCAAAGTTAGCTAGCTAACGTTAGCTGTTTGTTTGTCTCCAAGCATGTGTGTTGCTAGCTGATGACATTACGTTCAGCAACGTGCAGGAAGCCGGGACTATTTTATTACGTGGAACATTATGATTAATGAATAACAGCCATTTAATTGGAGTTGTCTATTCCTGCCATACTTGGTAACCGTTTTATAAAAGCAATAGCTCACTTCAGGCCGTGATATATGAAACCGGTGAATTTTGCGGATGCTGTAGAGGGAGAACCTGCAGGAGTCGCTGCAAATGTAGGCTGAGTAGGACCGCTGGTTGTCCAGGATCACTTGGAGGTTCTTGGCAGTCTGAGAGGGTAACACAGTAGTGTTGTACACACACACACACACACACACACACACACACACACACACACACACACACACACACACACACACATGGGAATGCATACACATAGGCACATACTGTACATGTACACATAAACATACTCAATGGACACCCCCCCAACAAGCACATGTGCACACGCACGTGCACACACACACACACACACACACACACACACACACACACACACACACACACACACACACACACACACACACACACACACACACACACACACTTTTGTACCTTCAAACTGTCCGGTGGTTGAACTCAGTGCCAAGGCTCCTGCCGGGACTGGGACAGGTGTAATAACTCTGCCAAGAGCTGAGTCAGCAGGGTGTGTGTGTGTGTGTGTGTGTGTGTGTGTGTGTGTGTGTGTGTGTGTGTGTGTGTGTGTGTGTGTGTGTGTGTGTGTGTGTGTGTGTGTGTGTGTGTGTGCGTGTGCGTGTGTGTGTGTGTGTGTGTGAACTTACACTAAGCTTAATTTATTTGTTTAATCTTTTGAAATACTCCAGTCTTATTGGTCCAACACAACACAGTCTCAATATCAAATTACTTCCTGTCTGTTGTGTCTCCTCCAGCGAATCCTTTCATCGCTCACTTTTAATACAGTAGGCTACTTTATTAGCAATTCAGTGACATTGGTGAGACCAGGCTAGATAAGTGCATGAATTGGGCACTTGGCAATTGGTATAATCAGAGCTATCATCAATCAGATATTATTTAAAAAGAAATGGGAATGAAAAAATAAACAAATAAATAGAATATGAACAATTGGGCTTATGCAGTCAACATGCTCAACCCGTGTGACGTGTAGACTGTGAGTGGGAAGGATGGGAAAGAGTATGGATGACTTACACATGTGAAATACTTTCAGTTCAAGTTTACAGATGATAAAATAACTTAGGCTACTTAAAATTGACTAAGGTCGCTTTCACATAAGCTGGTGGACTCGGTGCGATTCGGGGGGGTGAAGTTGCAACATTGTTTAATTTTTCATTTGGTCCGGTTCACTTTCACACAGCAATTTGTCAAGCGCACCAAACTTTCTGAACAATGTCACGTTGTCGAAATGGTCACTCGTCTATTGGACAGAATATAGAGGGGAAATCTGAAACACAGCCATAGAGAAGCCACCTTTATGCAATCTTGGGATTTCTGGTTTTACTTTAGTGTTACTATCAAATACATATTTTACAAGAATGCGCCCAATATGAGCAGCAGATGAGGCAGCGAGCTGTTGGGTCCAACATCATTCTGCAGATGAGACGAGCGAGGCAGCGCTGTGCGCAACGACCCGTGTGCGCGCCGCAGTGTTTGTTTTGCTTCCTTCTACCACCTTCTTTCTACTCATGATGCACTGCCTTTCCTTGCTCTTGTGTTTGGTTCGGTTTGCTTTCACACCACAAACGAACCGCGCTAGAGTTCACTTGCAAATTAACCGAGACCCACGTTTTCAAACGGACCAGAGTCCGCTTGTTTCTTCCGCAACAGAGTTCGTTTGCGCTTTCACACCACCCCAAATGAAGCGCACTATCCAAGGAAACGAACTCTGGTGCAGAAAATGAACCGAGAGGGCCTCCTATCAGGGCCGTAACCAGGGTTCCGAAATAGGGGAGGTCCAGAAAGAGGAGGCGGAATTTTTTTTTAGTTTTCCCCCCCCCTTTTTTAGCCATATTTAGAGTAATATATCATTTTAAATCAACATTAGGATTATACTGTTGTGATGTCATTATTCGGTATATTCTCTTTCATGTCACCACCTGCTCAGCTCTCCTGTCAACATACAGTAATTGTAACTAACAAACACAAACTGTTTTAGCCAAATTCATATCAAAATGACACCTACAAACACAGGTACACAACCCAAGCCGTACACAACACACAAAGTCATCATCGATAATAAAAAAAAACATACAGAGGGACATTTATTTATTCCTGATAGGAACGATTGAAAAATAAAATAAAATATATTATGTTGTTTTTAACTTTACACCACCTCTTTTTGTTACTTATTGGGTCATGAAACTGAAACCATGCATATAGCCACCTGCATACCTGACTTCGGGAGCTTGGCAATTGGCATCATGCATGATTAGCCAGTAGCATCCCAACGTGTCACACAGGTAACATTACTTAAGAGACAGACTAGACACTTACTTTCTTGGTTGTTGCTAAAAAATCTGTCAGTGTCATTCACTGTCTGTCGTTCACATCGCTCACTGTCTCGCAGCTCGCTCACCTTCAATTATCTCGCCAGGCAGACAGACAGTCATCACTCACCACCATGCTGCTGCGCTGTCGGAATCAAGTTACCACGGACGCGGCGTCAGATGACTTCCTGCCTGACCTGCCTTTCGTTTCAAAATAAAAGCGATCCCGTGTTTTTCATGCTTTTCCATGCAGATTGTTTTATTTTTTTCTCTGAAATATTAGGGGAGGTCCGGACCTCCCCGTCCTCATAGCTAGTTACGGCCATGCCTCCTATACAGAGAGAGAGAGAGAAGCAGGGGGGAGAGAGGGAGGGAGAGAGAGAGAGAGAGAGAGAGGGAGGAAGAGAGAGGTTGGTGGGATTTCTAATCCCAGTGGTGACGCATTACTGGGCACAGAGTGGACCCCTGTGTTTGTGTGTGTGCGCGTTTCTGTGTGTGTGTGTGTGTATGTGTGTGTGTGTGTGTGTGTGTGTGTGTGTGTGCATGCGCACGCGCGTGCGTGTGCGTTATTCATATAGTCCTCATTGGCGTCATCATCCCTGAACAACCCGCTGCTGATTGAGAAAGTCATGCTGCGATGCAACATGTTATCCATCAGCATGCGCTGTGGCCTGCACCCAACACACACCAAGCTGTCAGTGTGTGTGTGAGCGAGCGAGTGTGTGTGTGTGTGTGTGTGTGTGTGAGCGAGCAAGTGTGTGTGTGTGTGTGTGTGTGTGTGTGTTTGTGTGTGTGTGTGTGTGTGTGTGTGTGTGTGTGTGTGTGAGAGAGCAAGTGTGTGTGTGTGTGTTCAAATGGTGACAGCCCTAAATAGAATAACAGTACATAATAGAACAGAACGGTACGTGTCTAATGAACTCCTGGCACTTGGTCTCCCATGCTGATCCCACTCCGTCAGAAGGTTCTGGTTCTGGAGTACTTCAGCCAAACCAGTGGGGATTACTGGGAAGTGGCTGCTCTGCGCCCACCTAACATGCAAACTGGATCACTTCCGTTCATCTGCAGCCAGAAACAGCCATGCCAGGAACACAGCCCTCATCCCTTGCCATGTTCCCGGAGTGATTCGGGGCCCGGTCTTCAAAGAGTCGCTGCAGGAACTCCCAGAGTGAGAGAGCCACTGAGCCCCATAAAAGCAGAGTGAAAACACTGTAAAACATCTCCGAGTAGCAATTCAGAAACGTATGTTTTTCTGGTTTGGGCTTTTAATTACATGATTTGAAAAAAGAGAGAAAAAATGTGTCGCAGCGCTTGGGCCTATGCTTAGTCGTGTTATTTTAACCCATTCATAAAGCGCTTTATATGTGGCTGGTTGATCAGAGTCACACGGAGATACAGGTTAGGTACATTTTATTATTTGTGTTGCTTATTTCTTAGTGTATTTCTGTGCTCATATTCTATTTCCCTGCTGTATCCTATTACTGTGCTGCTTCAATTTCCCTACAGGGAAATCAATCAAGCATGATGTGAATTCAACAGTTGTAAGATACAAGCCTCTGCTAGAAATCCACCTCAGGCTAAATCCCCAAACCCCTGCCTCCCTGACTGCCCAAGAACAGGAAAGCCAGTAAAACAAGCTGCTGTGTTGCAACTGGAAACAGTTCAACACCATTATGCCCGGGAGGTGGAGTAGGTTCATGTCTGTAGGGGGACCCCGGCCTGTTCCTGGCTGTGCTCAGGGGACACTGGGGGGCTGGGAGCTTTCAGAATCCATATATTTGTGGGGGCTTTTAGGCTTCGTTGAAGAGGCGGATGGCAGTTGCGAAGAAGCTGTTCTTGTGATGAGAGGTTCTGGTTCTGACAGACCCCTCAGTCTCCTGCCAAGGGGGAGTGCCTCAAAGAGTTTGTGGCCTGGGTGGGAGGGGTCGGCCATGATTTTCCAAGACCAATTCAACGTCTTGGCAGTTTACAGGTCCTGAAGGGATGGCAGGCTGCATCCTATCACCTTTTCAGCATAGCGAATGGTACACTGCAGATGTCCTTGAGGGCAGCAGCAGCATACCAGACGGTGATGGAGGAGGTGAGGATGGACTCAACGATGGAGGTGTAGAAGGGCACCATCATTGCTTTTGGCACTTTGACACAATTTCTTCAGTTGCCGCAGGAAATACATCCTCTGTTGTGCCTTCTTGGTGAGAGCTCTGACGTTTATCTCCCATTTCAGGTCCCGGCTGATGATGGACCCCATGATGTGGAAGGACTCTGCGGGGTTAACTGGCGTGTCACCCTGGGTTGATGGGGGAAGGTGGGGCTGCGTTCCTCCTGTAGTCCACAACCATCTCCACTGTCACAGTTGGCAGCTGAATGGGCCAGGCGTCGATTGAAGATGGATCTGCATCTGTATTTCTGTGAGATCAGGTTGAATATTGGGCGACTATCATTTATCCAAAGTATGAAGATAAACATTTTAGTAGGCTGATCCACAGTATTTGTGTTCTATGGCCTGTAGAACCGATGTATTTTGGAACTATTTCAGGCAAATATAACCACATATCTACTGCACATACAGCTGTGCTGTTTCAATTGCGACAACTCCTCCTCAGTGTATTTGTGTTTGGAATGACCATGTTTAATTGTCTTCATCATCAGTGAAGTCCATTACTAATCAACAGTGCAATAACTTTAGCCAAAACAAGGCAGTTGAAAGTCTTTTTTATTTGTTTGAATCAGCAGGGTAAAACTAGACAGGTGATGTTGGAATATTTCCCGTTGGCACACAGCTTGTTTTACTGGTTTTCTTGCTTGTTGATTTGGCCTCAGATGGATTTCTAGTAGAGGCTTGTATGTTGCATTTATTGAGTTCACTCTTCTCTAAATGACACTTTATTGCTCCCTGTGGGGAAATTAGGCCGTTAGAGCAGCAAACCAATAAAGCAGGGGAAGAAACAGTTAAATAGAATATAAGCACATATATACAGCCATAAGCATAAATAATGAAACTAGAATATAAACAGGGTTTGGAGGTTGCATAAATATTCATGTTTTACTCACAGATGCTACAAACTGCATTTTGAAATACGGATGACTAAATGTGAAACATTTGAATATGTATAAACCTACTGTTGTAAAAAAAATATAGCAATATGTACAGTATGAATTTGTAGAACCATTATGAAAATTGAAGGAAAGTGAACTTTCATTTGTATAGAAATGCTATATGAAGAATAGTATGAACAAGGCTTCTGTGTCTGCAGGTAGGCTGAGCAGAGGGCAGAGTGAGTGGGGCTCGTTAAGGGGAAGTGGTGGTCACCTGAGCTGGCTTGTTCTAGGAGGCTGCTGCTCAAGTCTCTTTCCCTCAAACAACAAAAATGGCTAATTAGTGGCCAAAATGAGTGAACACAGGTTCAGCACCATGGAGAGCTCCATTCATTGGCTACTGATGGAGCACACCTGAGCAGAGTTGGAATCAAGGCAAGGAAGTGGACTATGGAAGTCCTCTGGGGAGAGACAGGAGAGGCTGCATGCCAACTCTGTGAGCGAGGGCAGACTAAATGGCCAGTGACTGTGTGCTGGAGGAACCACTGCTCTCGCATCACTAGAATGTTTTGCTTGCTCCATGTGCCATCAGGCCGCTGTCACGTTGGTGATCCTTCCCTCTCTGCTGCAGTAAAGTCACGGTGGGGGAAGACTGTTGGCGTGAAGAAAAGCTCAAATGTAAAATGTGAGGGCGCCCCCCTGGAGGGCTCTGCGGCTCGCTTTACGGCCAGGCAGACAGCTTGATGGATAGAGAGGTTTGGCTGCAGGGTGCAGGGCTGGAGGTTTGGATGCGGTGGTGGCACTCGTGGGAACCAGCATGTGTCACACACACACACACACACACACACACACACAGAGTGCCTGGCAGCCGTAACGTTCCTCAAAATGAGAAACAATCAAGTGTAATTTCCTCGGTTTATCCTCCATATTCATCATATTCATCATGTTCATGGCTTTAGCAGTGAAAGTAGTCTCTGTCTGTTGGTGAGAGACAGACGGAGAGACAGGGAGACAGACACACAGTGAGGCAGACACACAGTAAGGCAGATAGACAAACCATGACAGGTGTCTCATCCAGGGAAACATAAATATAGACAGTGCAGACAGTGCCGTCCCCTGTGGTAGATGGGCCCGTGCTGTGGAGAGAGCAGGCTCTTCAACAACGCACTGGACAGAGAATGGGCTCCTGCAAGACTCAAATTGCCACCCCAGAAAATACACCTGTGTCCAAATAAGAACACACATTCGATTTAAAGTATATATGCCCTCGAAAGATAAAGGCATCTCTGTCATGTTTTTTAGTCAGTAGCAACATGATAGGCTTATTCAACAGAAAATCAACATTCATCAACATTTGGCTAAACATGTTAAAGTCAGCAGTCATTTCAGAACCACAGTGAAATAGACAGCTCCTCTGCTCTCAGGTGCTGATGCTTGTTTTCACATTAATACTTACTACTGACTGTCGGTTACCGGATGTCAGAGGGCTATCCATGGTTCTGATGGCTTTCAATATTGCCCATACAATAGAATATCCTAAGCCAGCGGTTCTCAACTGGTGGGTCGGGATCCAACAGTGGGTTGTGGGGCTGTTTTGACTGGGTCGTGGATGTGTGCATGAAAAACTGTTTTCTATTCCTTGAGGAGTCCGGCGTCAACGGCCAACATTACCATCTTTCAGAGCCTGTAGCAGGCTAATTTTTAAAGCCAGATATGGTATCCTGCAACTAGAAGGCTTAAAGCTGGAATTATGCTTCCCGCATCGGTGAGGACCACGAGTGTCCGTGCGAAAAAGTGACATCAAATCAGCCGACACGCCCCTCGCCAAGACTCCTGTGTGGGCAGTTTTCGCCTGGCCGTGCACACCCCAAATTTACACGGACGTGGCTGGGCGGACAAAGTGGCGTTTTTTAGACTCCCACTTCCGGCTGAGTACGGCTGGGTTCACACCGGGGACCCAAGCCTTGCCTACGCCTTGCCTTTACCCATGCTTTTAAATAGGCGTCCGTTTTAGTCAACGAGGCTGTGTACACCGGCCGCCTGAGCGTGAACCCTTGTCATGCCCCCTGCCTCCTAGTCTCTCTCTCTCTCTTTCTTTCTGTGTGTGTGTGGTGTGTAATTGCAGGATTGGAGCCTGGTGTGCTGGAGGCTGGAGATGGCAGCACAGCTGCACACAATCGCCAATCAACCCTGCCTATATAAACTCCAGCTCCACACTCAGTTTTCGCCGGATTATGGACTTGTCTAAACGTCAGTTGCGTCGCTCCAGCTCTTCTAGCATTTGTTGCTTTCTGCTCTAATTCTAATTCCATTCTAAAAATAAACACCTGTTCTTCCTGCTAAAACTGCCTGGCTTGCTTCTCTGCCTTTGAGGTCCAAACTCTACACCGGGTCTTAACAACCCTGCGAGTACCCACGCCTTGCCTGTGCCTTGCCGATTTTACCGTTTGCGCTTCGTTCACACAGACAATCTATGCCTTGCCTTGCCTCAACCCACGCCTACGCCGAGCTGGGCGTGAACCTGTTACACGCTTTTGCGATAACACCGCACGCCTTTTGCACGCCGAACCTGGAGCCGAGTCACAAGCGCCTCTCCTCTCTCCCGACTGTATTTTTTCACGTGTTGTCCAGAATTGTCATGGGTAGCCTCTAGGTAAAATAAATCTGATATATTTAATGTTCTATTGATGCTGGATATGTATAACCAGGTCTGACTATAGTCGGACATTTTAGAGAGGTAATCTTGCAAGAATATGTGCTGGCACAACAACATTGTCCATCTTGCTTCTTCGGTCGCTATTCTCTCTCATGAAGATTTGTTTGCCGACGGGGAGAAAGCCCCACGTGATAGCCACCCGTCAATCTCTCTCTCTCTTTCTCTCTCTCTGCTCAACACTGTTGTAACTCCATTTTATTTTGAAATTCAGTTGAATTTGCCATTTCCCACGGATATTGTCGCGTTTTTCTTTCATGGCTTGACAGAAAAGCCTGCCTGCACACGCCTTGTCGGCTTCAAAATAGAACTCATGCTGGGCATGCGGTGCGATTGGACACCTGGCCAGAGAGTGTCGAAAGGCTTTCGGGGACCGGAGGACAGCGGGAGAAGAGAGACGTGCAGGCGGCGGGCAGGTGAGACTCTGTTGGACGTGCCGTTCGCCGGAGCACTTAGCCAGAGACTGCACTGAGAGTGTGGAGGCCAGAGGGGAGACACAGGCTGGGGAGAGTGTGAGCGGCCGGGGAGAAGAGAACGTTGTTACGGTCAGGAGAACGGTACTCCAGGGGAACAGCCAGAGGGAAGAGAGGGACATCATCTGCAGCGTTGTTACAGTCGGGAGAGCGACGCTCGTGTCTCCGGGTGAGCGAGAGGGGTCAACGCCGGAGGAGCCGGCCCAACCAAGCCGCTACACACCCCCCACGGTTGCTGTGCAGAAAGCCGAGGTGGAGATGGATGCCGGTGGTGTTCGCCCTGCTGCCCTGAACACGCCGCCCCCTGGCGGAGGGGGACGGGAGGACGAGCGAGTGCAAGAGGTGGAGGAAGATGAGGGGGACTGTTCAGATGTGGACGTGACGGACGAGGACATGGACATAATTGATGTCGACGTGGGTGAGTGGAGACGCAGGCAGGCGGAGGACGCGGATATCGGTCCGGTGCTCGCGGGGGTGGCGGCCGGACGCCGGCCCCCTGTGGAGGAGATTCGCATGTGTTCCGGGGCCACGAGGGGACTGTGGGACATGTTTTCGGACCTGCATCTACGTGGAGATGGGGTTTTGGAGAGGACAGGGCATGGGCTAAAGGGGTTCCAGTTAGTTGTGCCCAGCTGCCTGCGGGTGTTGGCGCTACGATGGTCACACAGGGGACTCGGACCCGGTCATCGGGGGGCTGGGGAGACGCTCCGCAGTGTTCGAGAAAATTTCTATTGGAACCGACACAAGGAAGACGTGCGGAGCTACTGCAGCGCGTGCGATGGCTGTGGAGCACAGAAAAGGGGCCGAAAGGAGTCACACTGCGAAGGACTAAGCCCACTGGGGGTTGAGAAGGACTAGAGTGCTTCAGGTGGGACAGAAGCTTTGAAAGGGGGGATGGAAATGGTGGTGGTCGAAATTAAGGTAAAAGAGAAAAGAAATAATGGAAAGAAATAATGTAAATGTGGAGGTTATGGTTTAATTGAAATGTGGGTTGAATTTAAGGGAATGGGAAAAGAGGAAAGGAATGAAAAGAAATGTAAATGGTGGTGGTGGAACAAAAATTAAGAAGTGGTGTAATAAGAAAAGCCTGTTTGTGGGGAAATAGAAGTTGATGTCTTGTTGGGAAAAAAAGTATTGGTGTTGGTGTGTTTTGGTACAGGGGGGATATGTGTGGGTTGTGGGTGCCAACGTGGGCGTTGGTTATTATTGGGTGAGGAGTATGTAGCGATCCAGGGTTTGACATGTCTGTGGGGATTACGACGTTACGTGAAGGCAGCATACCAGATGCTGCTAGTGCCACTTCCTGTCTCGTGGTGAGTCAGTCAAGCTATGTGAGGGAGCTGGCTGGTTGTGTGTAGAGCTAGCAGCGAAGCTACCGCTAGGAGCTATGAGAATGAGCCAAGAATAAAAGCCCTGTACCAACGATAAGTCTCCTGGTTCCTTGGACGAATACCTGATTCGTTATATACTGTATATATATATATATATATATATATATATATATATATATATATGTGTGTGTGTGTGTGTGTGTGTGTGCGTGTGCGTGTGTGTGTGTGTACATATATATATATAATATACATTTCAATATTGGACCAAATAAAACATCGAAATGAAAACACCACCCTATGTGAAACATATATGTCCTCCTGGGCCTATATATATCCCTTGTCGATTTAACGTGATTTAGATAAGTGACAGCGGAACGCGCTTCTACTGTCATGTGCTATACTGTGCTCCAATAACTTGGCCCTACTTCACATTTAGTTTTACAATAAAAACACATTTATGCAATGACTTTACATAATGTAGGGTATATTTATGTGCATCATCCTTCCTGCAGCAGGCGAGAGAAAATTATATCTTTCTGGACAAACTTTCACCAATCTAATAGGCTATATTTTTCTAGCTGATGCATTTAGAACATTCTTTTCACTTTGATCTTGCTATAGTGTAGGGTATTTACATGCTTGCAGTATTTAAACTGCAGTTAGATTGGTTTGAGAAGCATAATAATATGGAATAATAGCCTATATATGGAGACAGACAGACTGGATGAAGGGAGGGGGGGGGGGGCAGAGCGCTTGGCTTTGTCTGGTTTTACCGGATTTGTCCAGGAATTGGAGCTTAACAGGCAAGCGTGTGACTCTTTACTGCAATTCTCCAATGAGCGGACTATGCATAATTTTATGCTTAAAAGGCGTGGTTATAATGGTTGAGGCTGCTTGTAGCGCCGATACCAAGATAGCGAGTACGCTGGTCCACACCCACTAACTGCGCTAGGCGGCCTAGCACTAGGCCTTAAACGCAGTTTCTACGCCGATTGCAACGATAGGGTCCTGTATATTTATTTCGAGATTTTTGTCAATTATTTGTGCTGTTATGGTTATAATTAGCCTACTTACTCACTTCTACACTATCTTAGTTTGTGTTACTTATGGATGGCATGGAATTATAGTGAAAATAGATTATCCCCCCTTTTTGCTGGGGACCCCACTTTGAAAACCACTGGCTTAGACTAGAACTGTTGCGAGAAGGTTTCAGGATTTATCTCTATGCATTAGGCTGTGATTACTATTTATATAAATCTATTTATTCACATAGATTCATGATATATGAATTTATGGTTTACAGCCTACCTGTGACATCAATGTTTTGATTAATCTGCGCCAGTACCGAAAATGTAGCCTATTACTGCATGACTGATCCTATGATGTCATTGTAATCACACTCAGGTGTGCTTTCACAAAACAGGTGTTGTCCATTCTCGAAACTGTTGTCAAATAGCGTTAAATTACACTTTATTGCATCTGGAACGAGAGTGTGTCTTCCCCTGCACTATCAACATACTCGTTTAGTTACATTCCAATTCATAAACTTTGGAGCGTTATTTACCCCCCCTTCCCGACATGCTAGGTTGACATGCTTCATCCCAATCGATTCCTTATTTCTTCTACTTTCATATGGTATAAAGATCACCACTCAAGCTTTAAAAATGAGCTCGCTGTCAGCCATGGATTTATAGGCCAAATTCAGTTAAAAAATGTGGGAATTTAAGGTTGCGGGTTTTATTATAAAAAATTACAGGATGAAACTTCAATACGACAAAAATAGCGCTGCTCGGTTAACCATTTCCACGCCGAATTTAATAGAAGGCCCGGATAACTTGAAATCAATTGACTTACTTGACTATCCATGCCGTCTGTAGTGGAACCGCTGCAACCGAGACGTTGCAAATATTCCAGTTTTCTGACATTGCAAATATCCCAGTATCGCGCACCGGCACCGCAGCGCAAGGCTCCCGCAACTCGAAACTCGTTTTGGGTCATAATCCAATTGTCTGGCTTGTTGTCTGCCTTGTGAACACTTACTGATTGATAAAAAAGTAAATAAAAATAAGGGGAAAATATAATATGCTGCTACTGTCGTCAGTAAATGTCGTAAATCATTCCTGTCAGGTCCTCACAGGCAGCATTGCAGCAAAGTGGATTTCACTTCCTACTTGATTCAGCGTGAGAGACCAGTGGACGATACAATGTCAATCTTAGCAATCTATCCAACCAACAACCAATTAGGTTTCACCTGGTTTCACCAGGCTAAGGGCGTGTTCCACTCCAGCTCAATCTGATTGGTTCGAAAACACATCACTCTCACGTGTTCTCTGTGAATTGCAAGTGTTTTTCAACCAATAAGTTTTTTCATTAGATAAATTATCAAATAAATAAACACCCACAGGGCGAATGTTTTTTTAACTACCTACTCCAGGCTGGGACGAGGGCCAGAGTGACTCGTCTGCATGGAGCTCTCCTTTCCATCAGTGCCCTACAGGCAGGGTTGGGTAGGTTACTTTTAAATAGGAATCCCTTAAAGTTACTTGTTACTTGTTAAAAATTGTACTTAGTAACGTAATCCGATTACCACTATTTAAAAGTAATGTAGGGATTACTTTCAGTTACTTTTGGATTACTTTTTTTTTTTAAATCCAGGAATGTCCAATTGGGATACAAGATCTCTTCTTCCAGGGAGTCCTGGTCAAGAGTCCTGGCTAAAACCCTTATTTAACTAGATGAAGCATGTTTTACCATTGATAACCAGATAAGAATGTTTATACCAACATGAAGTTAAGGAGAATACAACAAGTTATTTTTAAGACCACTTTAATTTACGTTATGGGTATTTTTCATGATGTGGAGTGGAAGACGCAGCTTGTTGCTTTAATCTTGAAACACGACGTGAAACACTAAGTGAAAGTAAAAACCTCTCGCCCCATGCAGAGTTGGCATGCAGATTTTCCACTGCCTGGCAGCTCGTAACGTTCAGCTGACAGCCCCACACACAAGCGCCTTCCACATGGATTGTACTGAAAATATAATTTTCAGTAGAATCCATGTGGAAGACGCTTGATCTGTCTAAACACTGAGCGAACGTAAAAGTGAAATGCTTGTTATATTTCCATGACGTGGTGAATGCACTCGTGGGAGGAGGCACCACAGGCGCTGGTGCCTCTGTCATCATGTTTGCTGCCTGCAGCTGCTGCTGTTGCTCCGCCTCGCTCGTCCTCATCTGTCCCAGCATGCATTGGGCTTATCCATTTCGCTACTAAATAGCAACCAAATGAGCCGAAATAAAGGTTGATCTAAATAATGTGTAATGGTACCACAACCTGCAATTGTAGGACATTTCAATATTGGACCAAATAAAACATCGAATGAAAACACCACCCTATGTGAAACATATATGTCATCCTGGGCCTATATATACCCCTCATTGATTTAACGTTATTTAGATAAGTGACAGCGTAACGCGCTTCTACTGTCATGTGCTATACTGTGATGTGGGCAACACCATTTTTTGTTGTTATTTTGTAAAATTAATGAAGAGGCAAGGGCGAATGTAATCCCGCCTGTAACGTCGTTACTATACCCCCGTTACTGTAATCTAGATTACACATCTTAAAATGTACTGTGACAGATTACAGTTACCGTTTTTTTGTAATCAGATTACGTAACGGCGTTACATGTAATCCGTTACTCCCCAACCCTGCCTACAGGTCACTGTTGTTGAAGCATTTTAAGAATATAATGAATGAAAAAATGAGCGTCTGCACATAAGAAAAAACACATTTGATTGATATTTTATTATAAAGAAATATATAAAAAATGAAAAATGAAAAATGGAAAATAAAAATAAATAAATATATAAATAATTTGTTTTATATAAAATCCCCAATCTAATAGAGGAGGACCATCCTCCTATGCCTCACTGGAAAAACCTCCTCTGATATATAACTCAGTGGAGGTTTTTCCAGTGAGGCATAGGAGGATGGTCCTCCTCCATTTTCTAGAAGAGATGGGGGATTTTATATAATAATATATATTTTTTAAATAAAATATCAATCAAATGTGATTTTTTCTTAATAAAAATCATGCTATTCTTAAAATGCTTCAACGATGGAGCGGCATGCAGACAGAGTCTGTGCCAGTCTGTCATGCCCTCGGGGGGTAAATGTATGGACCACCTTAGCTAATTGTTTTTGACACGGCAAAATGAAGCTCACTTCTTTGTTTGATTTTGTTTGATTGGATGAATGGATTTTCCTGGTGCATTGTGGGAAATCTGTTCAAATCTGGAGCCGGGAAAACAGGAAGGGGCGTGAGCGTGGACGGGACTCAGGGGAGGGTCCGAATTGCTCTCTGAAAAATGTCCTCCTAGCCACGACAGTCATTCAAGTTGTTTTCCCCGCTAGCTTAAGCTTGGCTAACGAATGTTGCTAACGTTAGTTGCTATTGCTAGCCTTGCTCCATTGCTCTCACAGTGAATACAGTAGCCCGAAGAAAAACCAGAGAGTATTATTTCCTCCAGACCTCGCGTCACCACCTTGCCGCTTGCATCTTCCTATCTTCCACAAAATCGAGGTAATCTTATTTTCTAACGTAATTGCATAGCATGACATTAACGCTAGCTACATGTCCATTTGTCATTACAGGAGGACTAAGGTTAGACTAGAGTAGCAGAAGTTAACATTATACAACATTAAACAGTATTGCATGCTGCACAGATTCGGACGTAGACGGAAAACAAACGCAGTTCTGTTTGCCTACCTCTTTGAGATGAGGGAGACT